>NC_058407.1:23325464-23471141 GCF_002201575.2 Neomonachus schauinslandi | reverse complement strand
TAGATAGATGATAGGTAGATAGATGATAGGTAGATAGATGATAGGTAGATAGATGATAGGTAGGTAGGTAGATAGATAGATAGATAGATAGATAGATAGATATGGATACACGTATAGATATCTATATTCTTGTCCCTAGTCCATTGACAGTCACAGCAGTTAATATTTTCTACCAATGCATAGCTTGTCTTTTCATTTTCTTTATGGCCATTTTTGATGAAAAGGAGTTCTTAAACTTAATGCAATCAAATACATCAATAATTTCCTTTATGCTTTATGTTTTTAAAGTTTTATTTAAGAATCCTTCTTTATCCCGAGCTTGCAGATATATTTCCTTATATTGTCCTCTTAAAGTTTTATAGCTTTGCTTTTCATATTTGTCTATAATCTACCTGAATTGATTTTTGCATATGATATAGTATAAAAACTCTCCAAGCACCATTTACTGCAGGATCCATCCTTTCCTCACTGTTCTGTAGTTTCATATCTATCATTAGATTTCTATATACCCATGAATCTGCTTGAGGAGTTCTATATTCTACTCCATTGATCAATTTGTCTTTCCTTGCAACAATGACACCCTATCTTAATTATTAAATCTTCATAATAAATTTTGATATTTTGTTTGCCACATTCCCACATAGTTCTCCAATAGGAATATTGTGGCTATTCTTGGCTTGTTGCTCTTCATATAGATTTTACAACCTGCATGTCACAGTTCACACACACCACAAAATAAAACAAACAAAAGCCCTGTCAGATTGTGACTGCAATTACCTTCACTCCACAGATGGAGTCAGACGGCACTGACATCTTCACCTTGGCTTGGTGATAAGTCTCAACATCAGTAAGACAAGTTGTTCCTTCTTGACTGTGGTTTTTCATGTTGCCTTGATTATTTGGGGATATTTAATTTTCCATAAAAACCTTAGACTAAGTTTATTGAGTTCTTCAAAACATTCAGTGGAGATCTTATAGGTATTGCATTAGTGTGGATTAATTTGGGGGAGAATTTACACCTTCATAAGGGATGGAACCACCCAAGAGCATAAAATGTCTCTTCACTTATTCGGAACATTTTCTCTCTCTTTATTCAAGTTTTAAGGCTGTCTCCATGTAAGTCTTACATATTCCTGTTTAAGATTGTTTATACTTGTTACTTCAGTGGGTGGTTTTAATTTTAATTAAATTTTCTGGTTGCTTACTGCTTTTGTAGAAACTGCTATGAAGTTTTGTACTTTGGTCTTGTATTTAGCCACTTTGCTAGACTCTCTTATTAGTCCCAATAGTTTGTCAGTTTCAGTTATTATTTTTAAAAATCTTTCCTCCCATCTTCATTTCTTTTACTTCTTTTTCTTTCCTCACAACATTGGCCAGGACCTTCAGTGCTATGTTAAATCAGTAGTGATGTTGGTCTCACATCAAGCAGTCATAGTCCTCATAAACCCTTTTCTCTAGGCTTTAAGTACAGGAGTAGGAGTAGTAGGGATACCCACAGAACATCAGCAGGTTTCTTCAAGGTTTTATAGTTTGCAGTAGTTGGATCTGTGACACACACCTGCATCATTTAATTCCAAAGACTTTGATTTCTCTGTTGTATTTACAATAAGCACTAGAATTTAATTCACATTAATAAGTATGTATCTGCACAAAATATTATACTAAGTCACAGTGGTTTCTGTCTGGAATGTGTGTTATAATTTCATGGGAAACCCATTTATTAAAAAAAAACAAGATATCCATCGACAGATGAATTGATAAAGAAGATGTGGTATATATATATATAATGGAATATTATGCAGCCATCAAAAGGAATGAGATCTTGCCATTTGCAACGACATGGATAGAACTGGATAGTGTTATGCTGACTGAAATAAGTCAATCAGAGAAAGACATGTATCATATGATCTCGCTGATATGAGGAATTCTTAATCTCAGGAAACAAACTGAGGGTTGCTGGAGTGGTGGGGGGTGGGAGGGATGGAGTGGCTGGGTGATAGACATTGGGGAGGGTATGTGCTATGGTGAGCGCTGTGAATTGTGCAAGACTGTTGAATCACAGATCTGTACCTCTGAAACAAATAATACAATATATGTTAAAAAAAAAAAAAGATAGCAGGAGGGGAAGAATGAAGGGGGGGAATTGGAGGGGGAGACGAGCCATGAGAGACGATGGACTCTGAAAAACAAACTGAGGGTTCTAGAGGGGAGGGGGGTGGGAGGATGGGTTAGCCAGGTGATGGGTATTAAAGAGGGCACATTCTGCATGGAGCACTGTGTTTTATACACAAACAATGAATCATGGAACACTACATCAAAAATTAATGATGTAATGTATGGTGATTAACATAACAATTAAAAATTTTTTTAAAAAGAGTTAAAAAAAACAATATAATATGCCACTTGATCTCATTAACTCCCTCAAAAAATTTTAAAAACCCTTGGAATGTTCTCAGTGAGAAGACTCCTCAAACAGATTTGTTAACCAGAAGGTGGAATAGGAACACTGTCATTTTTCAAAGTACTAAATTATCCAAGTGAAATCATAACATCAGTTTTATAAAAAATGCTTTACTCTTTACTTGAATCGTGGGCCTTAAAGCTAAAAGTTAGTCATTTCAAGTTTGCCCTTCCTTCAGAATAGTATTTGATTATTTATAATGAGAAGGCCGTGCCTTTGAAAGTAGACTATAAGAGAAAATAGACCTTCTTTTTTCATTTTCCTAGTGACTGCACAAATGAAGGACCTCATTAATCAAGATGATTCCATTGAAAAGTTGGCATTAGACACATGTCACTATGCAGTTGTCATTTTTACCCCCCTGTGATCTATTTCAGTTTCATTCACTTGCAAAACAAGTTTTATCCTTTTGTACCCAATCAAGAATCCAGTTGTTTTTCTTCAGGGATTTGAAAAGTATTATAGGAGGGAAATACATTCAATGAACATTTATTAAGTGCCAACTAGGCCCTACATGGCATCAGGATCTCAGGATGTGGAGAAAGATGTAATCATTTCCCTCACACATTTCCAGTGCCAGAGGGGAGAAAGTCAGTAAGCAGATACTTCCAATAGCAAGGGATAAGAGATAAGAGTTGTAATAAAGTCCTGTTGCAGTGTTTTGAGAATATAGATTGATAATGTACTGACTATCCATTACTACCTAATATCACTACAAATTTAACAGCTTAAAAACAGCACATATTTATTTTTTCCCCATTCCTGTGGGTCAGGTTTTGGGGCCCATCTTAGCTAGGTTCTCTCTAGAGTCTTAAAAGGCTGCAATCAAGAAGTCAGCTGGGGCTACGATCTTACCTAAGGCTTGACTGTGGAAGAAACTCTTCCAAATTCACATGATTGTTGAGGGCACTCAATTCTTGGTAGGCTGCTGTAATGGTGGTCCCAATCTCTTGCCAGGTGACAGCTGGAGGATGTCCCTCAATTCCTTGCCATTTGGCACTCTACATCATTACAGTATGGATGGAGAATTTGTTTAAGAATGGAGATTGGCAAAAGGGAGCAGAGGGACAATAAGGGAGTATTTTTACTGTTGATCATGGCATCTTGGCTGGGTGGGAGGCAATTAAAGCCAGAACAGAGAACGGGCTAGAAGAATTGGGAGAGCATCAGAAGATAAAGGGAAGCCCATTATCTTCTAATCACATAGGGAACAAAATACAAAGCCTTCATAAAGACCCATAAGGTCCTACACAATCTTGCCCCAGCTATCTCTCTGAAAGTCCCAAGCTACACCTCAACGAGTATAGGTATGTTCCTGCGGCGTGGTCCTGGCACCTGCTGTTCCCTCTCTCCAGATCACTCTTTCCCAAGATATCTGCATGGCCCCTCCTACTTCATTCAGTTTTGTCTTTTACTGCTGCCTACTCAGTGGGGCCATCCTTGACCTCTTACCTAAAATAGCACATCTTTCACTTTCCATCCCCTTACTGAACTTTCCTTTTCATCTTTAGTAATTATCATCATTAGACACTATGTTATATACTTATTGTCTCTTTATTTTCTGTCTCTACCCCTAGACTATAAGGGCCAAGAGGACACAGACTTTATAACATCTTTGATTAAATAATTATTTCATATGTTTCAAAGATCAAATGATTTTAATGGACATTGAAAAGTTTTGCAGTCCCACCACCATTCAATTACCACTCTCTCAAAGATAGCCACGTTTATGGAATTCTTGTGTATCTTTCCAGGTTCCTCATGCAAATATATGCAAATAAGAATGTATGAGCTTACTTTCTTCTTCTTTTATGCAGAAAAGGACACATATTAAACACACCGTGGTGCTCATTGCTCTTCCATTGCAGACCTTCCCCAGCAGTGCTTAGAAAAAGTCCTCATTTTACTTTTGTTTTTGAGATTTGGACTTTTGGGATTGTTTGATTTACAGCTACATAGTGTTCTCTTATATAACTATACCATAGTTTATTGGACATTTGGGTGTTTTCCATTTTTCCTATTAAATAAGTAAGTAACTTTGTACATATTTTATCTGTGTGCAAATATAACTATAGTCTAAATTCCCCAAAGTGATTCAATGGCTACATACATTAATAATTTTGATAGATAATGCCAAATTGCTCCCTATAGGGATTGTACCAATTTACAGTCCCACCAGCCATGTGTAAAAATGCTGTTTTCCTAGTCTTGCCAACAGTGAATTTTTTGCTACTCTGAAAAGTGAAAAATGGTATCTTGGTGTAGTGTTTTGTTTGCATCTCTCTGATTATGAGTGAAGCAGAGCCTCCTTTCTTATGTTAAGGTTTTCTATATATTTATATGCATTTTTCTTTTCTATGAACTGTCTGTTCTTGTCTTTTATGGAAAGGACTTTGTTTCATCACTATATCCTCAGTGCTTAGAACAGTATCTGATCTATAGTAGGCTCTTTAAGTATTTGTTGAATTAATGAATGAATGGGGACAATAAGGGCAAAATGCTGGGCTAAAGAAGTGAAGGAAAGAAGAAGTGAAAGAATAAGGGGAAACCTCAGGATCATAATTGTAGAGATGGAGCAGTTTGAAATGATGCTATGCTCCTGGGTGACACCACATCAGCACTGTCCTAACCATAAATCCTTGAAACAGAGAAATGTAACACTTCATCAGCATAGATGAAGATATGAAATAAAGCGTCACACTGTGATCTGTTCTGGGCAGAATATGCATCTTTGGGTCTGCCAAAGGATGCTATAAAAATGATGCTGTGACTCTAATTGGCCATCCAATAGTCTACTTCCAAGATGATCCTCTGGGCGCCCAGACCTGCCTGCTTTGGATCTAAATACACTCCCCATTTTGTGTCTGATTCAGCTACCTTAGTTTATTAGCTCCAATAATAATGAGTGGAGCTATAATGAGTGGATCCAAGGACCAGTGTCTCCTCTCATTCTGCTTATTGTTGTTCAGATTCACTCTCTCATCAACTTCCTCTGGGACTAAGAATTCTAGGACCTGCCCTTCTCCTTGCCATTGGCCCCAAAGACTTAGGTGTTGGATATAGAAAATAAATTTTCTTTTCTTCCCTGCTCTTGTCTTTCAGCAGCAAATGAAATCATTTATAATTACCAAAGCTATGTCCTGGCAAATTCCTCTCTCTCAAAAATGTGGACAGCTGTCATGGAAAATGCTTTCCTAAATTAAGACAACTCTTTAACTAATTGGAGGACAACAATCACTAAAATGAAAACATATCCCTCAAGTCTTTGTGGAACAGCTTATAATCTGTTTTTGAAATTTTGTTATAATGTCATTGTGTTGTTTAGTAGATATTTCTTTTGTTTACTCTTTATATTATGAAAAATGGCTCTATTACTGTAAATTTAATTGAATTTAGTAAGAATTTATTGAGCATCTAGTAATGTTCCCAACATTGTGCTAGAGGTTGTGGGGGAAAAGGATGAAATATATGATATACCCTTGCCCTCAAGAATTGTAGGATTTTAGCAAGAAACAATATATATGCAAATAATCCAATTAGCCTGGAAACCCACAGAGTGCAAATATGGAAAAGTAGAGAATAAGTCAACTGGATATAAATTATGCTGCAGATACATGAGAGCATTCATATATACTGGACAAGTCAAACTTATCCCTTCTGGACTTCTGTCCAGAAAGCACTATCTCTAAGCCATGGCATGGCTGGCTTCTATTTTTGATCACTCAAGACTCTGTATTGACTAATCTAAATTACCCAGACCTCTCCAGCCCCAACAACACTTTTTCTTTTTCTTTTTTTTTATTTTCTTGATAGCATTTCAGTCTCTGAAATTATAAAGTTCATTTACTTGTTTACTTGCTCATTGTCTTCCTTCTCCCACCAAATGTCAGTTCCATTAAAGGCATTTTGTGTCCAAGGACTATACCAGTGCCCAACACATGGTAGGGCTCAATAAATCCTTAAATAAATGAAACAAATGGATGGAACTGACTAAGAAAAAGGAGAAGAAACCAAAGTCTGCTGGTGTGGCTGGTATGGCTTTATGGATATGGTAGGATGATAGGTAGTATCTGAAGAATAGATGACATTTCAGTTGAGGGGAAAAAAAGATACTGACTGATTATCCAGTTAGCTGGTAGGTGTCTTGCTGGAGAAAAGATTTAGTAGGCTTTTAGAATTATTTCTTTTCGCCATAGAGATGTGTCAAAACTGACATAATCCACTCCCTGGGGGGACAGCTGTGCTTTTCAAACTGTACATTGAAGAGTTTCCTGAATTGTAAGGAAGAAAGGCTCCTGATAATCCATAAAAGCTAATCAGGATGCTTGATTTTTGCCAATGACAGAACCTCCTTCAGGGTTCAAAAGTATACTTAATATTGTTAGAGGACACTAGCCCAAGAAGAAACTTCAAGACTTCAAAACAAAGAGTTTGAAGGAAATTAAATTTCATGTCTTGGGAGATAATGTGGCAGTGCAATTGAGTTTATTTCATGGAACTTATTTTCAAAGAGATGGTCAAGCTCTCTTGCCCATGAAATAACCTAGAGACACTGTTCCCTTTTTTCCCCTCCAATCCAGTCAATCATTAAATCTCATCAAATCCACCCTCTTATAAATCCTTTGAATCTGCTCAATCCATGCTCTTCCCAACGCTACTTCCTTTGTGTAATTCTTTATAGCTCCTACGTGGCCGCTGCCATAGCCTCACTTTGACTCTTCTAATCTAGCCTCCACACTGTAGCAGAATAACTTCTAAAAAGCAAAGCTGACCACATCACACCCCTGCTTAAACCTGTTAAAATCTTCCTATTATCCTGTGGATAAATTCTGGGCTTCAAGTCATAATAGTTGAGCCTATTCATGTTATTTATCACTTTGTTATCTCACAGCCTCATCTCTCACCATTCCCCATCCTCAGCCACCTGTATTCTTCATTATAGGCATATGGAACTGCTTGTTGGCCCCTAAGCTAGCAGTCCTATTTCTTGATTCTGTACATAAGTCCTTTCACTCTGTTGACCCTATCCACCACTCTACTCATGCTCTTAGCCAAGCAACTTTTTCTGTGTCACTGAGGCCTCACTTTGGCTGCCTAGGTGCTCTGGGAAGCTTTTCTTGGAACTCTCAACCAATGTCAGCTGTTCATGGTGTCTCCGTCCTCTGTGCTCCCATCATACTCTATGCTTTCTGCTGTTGTGCTTATCATACTCTATCTTAATTATTGCCTTCTTCTTTGATTCCTCCAACAACCATAGAGATTCTTAAGATCAGGATAGGCGCTATGCATCTTTGTATCCACCACATCTCACCTAAGTCTGTCATGGTTCTAATGGACACCCAACACATACCCATTAACTTCCAAAATAAGATACCCATCTCAAAAGGCAAGAAGAAATTCACTAGAAAAGTCATGTCTGCCAGAGGCGCATAGCTGCAATCTTGTTGTATCAGTCAAGAGGTTGTGGGTCGGGGGTGCTGGGGGGAAGGCAGGGTAAGGCGGTGTTAAGTATAAAAGTCTGGTTTTGAGTTCTGGTCTTTAGTCTTGGGTATGAGTTCAATGGCTTGAAGGAGTTGAAGATGCAGCCAAGAATGGTTTAAGTTCTTATTTTCCCGGCAAGGCAGCAGCTGGTGCCTGGCGCAAGGATAAGAGTGTTGCCACGTCACTGAACAGCAGTAGCGGAATGGCCACTGAGCCAGCAGGCTAAACACTCTTCCCTGGGCCAGAACGGGGCTGCAGGGAAAAGGTGGCTGCTCAACAAGCGTCAGCTGGAGAAAGCAGCCGAGCCCATGATGGCTTACTGGCAGGGGAACTGTTTCTCCAGACGAGACAAGTTAATTAAGACTAATAGGGCACAAGGCCAATCTGAATGGCTAAATACCCCAAATTTTAAAATTAGCCAAACAAACACACTGTTTATAGTCTCCCATGCAAAAACCCTCAACAGCCTTCCTTTGCTTCCCACCATCTACATCCAGCCAGTCACCAAACCTTGATGAAAATATCTGATAAATGTCTTCAGACATTCCTTCCCTCCACCATTCTCTGCCACAACGGTTACTCAAGCCTTCATCACTTTAATCTTGACTATCCTTAACAGCCTACAAACAGATTTCTGAGTCCCAAAATAATCCCTTCCTTCTATCCTTCATATTCCTAGAATTTGTATTTCTGTAGAAATTAAATAAGGTCGTGTCACCTCCCTTCTTAAGGATATCTTTGAGCATCTAACTGCTGACAGAATAAAGGCCAACTGCTTAGAATTGTCAACAAATTGTACCCTGATTTTCTCATTTCTAAAATTGGATAATAATACTTAGCTCATAGCACTCGGAGGATTAAAGGGTCCAGTATATGTGAAACTTTAGAATTGTGTCTGGCACAGTGTAAGGACTATAAAATATTAGTTATTATTAATATTATCATTTTTACTAGAATAATCTTCAAGATTTCTTATGATCTAATTCAGTCTAATTAGAGAAACAGCAGACTATGTATCAGTGCAGACCCAATCGTCAGACTGATCTGGATTCAAACCAAGACACTAGCTGTGTGACTTTAGGCAAAATACCCCTTTGAGTCTCAATTTGCTCATATGCAAAATAGGAGTTAGTTAATATTACTACCTCAATGAGTCATTTTGATAAATGTAATGCAGAAAGAAGAGTTGGCAGAGGTGATCCAGAAGGAGGTATCTAAAAGTGAGGAGGAGGGCCAGGAAGGAATAGTCTTCTAAATGCCAAAGAAAAATAATTCAAAGAATATATTTGAAAGTTGTAAATGCTCCAGGAGAGTCAAGTTGAATGAAGTTTGAAAAAAAGCCTTAGATTTGGCAAATAGGGAATTATAATGACCTCAACAAGAGCAGCGTTGGAAAAGTGATGAACATGAAAAGCAATCACAGCAGCTTGGAGAAATCAAAGTGTAGCAAGCAGTGCATTTGAGAAAAGTTTCTCTGAAGCCAAGTTGCCCTGAGACCTACAGATGTATATGAAAGTTGAATCCAAGAATTACAGGCTCAGGACCGGCCATTAGCCTAAGAGACATGAGCAATATTAATCATAGCAAATACTTACCAGGCTTAGAATTACTATGTGCCAGCCCTTGGCTTAAGTGCTTTCAATATATTCTAATCATCTCATCTTCACCACAAACCTAATGTCTACATTTTAAAGAGGAGGAAACTGAGGCTAGTTAGCAGGAGAGCTAGGATTCAAACCTAGTTTGTCTGGCTCCAGACATGGTGTATCTGCTTTTATGTTACACCCCTCAATTCAATTCAATTTAACAAAAACTTTTGAGTGACTATCTAGTGCCAGAGACTGTTCAAGTCTCTTGGGGATGCATCAGAGAATAAAAAATATAAAAATGTATCTCGAAGACATCAAAACTTTAAACGTATTTCTGGCTTAAAGGGCCCTCATCCACTGTTACACTTTCAGTGTCATTGGTATGGGCAGCATGTTAAGAACATACTACCATATATAAGTATGGCCAATTTTCCTACCTAAGAAAGGAATCCTCATTTTTTTCTCACCTATTAAAAAACACTTTAAGTGATAAAGTCCTCCTAAGAAGCTGTTTCGAGATGATCTGGTATTAGAATGGTCCTCAGATGCCTTAGTCCATTGTAATTTTGTTACCCCACTAGCTATTTCACACAAAAGTATGTTATCAACGGTTCCTGCCTCGTAGGGACATTGAGAAGCAGTGATTCCCTTCCTAGGGACTAGAGTCCCTTCTCAGTTCCTTGACCATACCCAGGAATAGATTCTGTCTCTCCATTGTACCACCTCCTATACCTTTAATCCTACTACGCTTCCACTTCAGCAAATGACTTCAGTTTTCTGTTAGGATAGTAGCTTTTTTGCTCAAGGACAAGTTCTCTTTAGTCTCTTGGGGCTCCCCTGCTAAAGTCTGAAAGCTTTGGTTTTGGGGGATTTTGTTTTGTTTAGTTTTTTTCTTTTTCAGTTAGAAGTTAAGTCAACACCTAACCTTTTCTCCTTTATGACGCCTGGTTTCTTTTTTGCCCCAGGAATTACTATCCATTCTGCTCTTAAGTCCCCACTATAACTTTTTAACTTTTATTCAATTTATTTATTCTTCTCCTATGAGCATATACAGGATAGTCTTTTGATCCATGGAACCCAGGATGATGACTGACACATAGTAGCTTAGAATTTAATAAATTATAAAGGAAGCTATATAGTGCCTATCACATCATAATTCTCACTAAATGGTGTCTCTTGGGTATATGAATAAAGGAATGAACAAATGAATGAACAAGTAAAACATAGCTGCTAGATGTTTCCATCAGGGACAAAAATACATAAGCTGCTAGAATTTCCAAGGAAGACCTGGTGGGTGGTATGTTTTAAAATCAGTAGTAGGATCTGGTTCTTTCTGATGTCTAAGAGAAAAGAGAAAATTATCATTCAACTTGAAAAGCAACTACTTTGCATAATGATTTTATTAATATTATGAGTGATGCTGCGCCCATTTTTTATAAAATGACAACCATTTCACAGAAATTGCTTGGGGCCAGTTTGGGATGAAAAGTGCTCCTTTTCAATGTGTTCTTTTATGTGCCATCCACAGGGGTAAGGGAGAGACAAAGAACTAACTTGGATCCTGTTTGGAAGAATCAGTCCATTATTAGACACTCCAGCCTCTTTCCCTGAAACCCTTGAGGCACAGGACTGACTACACAAAGAGCATCCTTCCATAATGTATAATCTACAACTGGCCAAAAGTTAAAATGCTTGAAGGAATAATCCATGGAAGCCACAGGAAGACAAAAGGGAGAAGTCCCAATCACGATGGAATACAAGCCCAGCTGCGTGAAGTTAGCACCTGCACATGAGACCTCAAGAAGTAGGAAAAGAAGGACCTCTCCGGTGAAGGGAAATTGTAAGCCAAATACAGTTGCAGCCATAACAAACCCCAGAAAATCTTGCCATTGTCTTACTAGTCCCTCATCTCTGACATGTAGGGTCTTGCCTTTGGAATTCACCTTATTTTTTACTATTTACTTAATTTGGCTACCTGACTCACATTTGCAATTCCCATCTTGACCTCTGATGCTAGCTAGCTACTAGTCAATTTCTGGCTAACTTGTCATTGCTCTTAAAATTCAGACATTGGGTTCACCTCTCCAGGTGCTGGTTTGGAGCCGTCAGCTCCCCCACACAGCTCTTTCCCCCACTTGGACTTCATCTGGAGCTTGACCCTAAAGGCAAGTAATTTAAGCATTTTCTTCCCTTCGACTCCTGTATACTTTATGTCAAAAAAAAAAAAAAATCTTCAGACCTAAGAAAGCAGAACTTGTACAGAGAAGAGAGAAATGACTAAAGCTCAGAAGAGGTCAAAGAATATAAGACAGGAAGTAAAAGATATTAAACTATTATTTTAATTAATTTATTTATACTTTTCTTTAAAATAGATGTAGAGGCCTTTTCACATACAAAAATACATAACAAGGTTAGGAAAACAGACAAAGAAAAGACAGGTTAGAACACTTGGATCAAGTTATCAATTGGAATGATGGTGTACAAAATGTGTATCCTAAAATCTGGGAACTTGCCAGAGATTAAGCATAAATCTGACCTTCAGCTTATCCTATACAATTTTTATTCTATTTTTTCACTTTAATTTACATCATAAAATTCACTATTTTATGATATCTCCACCATAATAAAATTGTTGAGAGACCCACCGTATTCCATTGTATGGTATTATTGGCACAAATCTCATTTTTCTTCCTTTTTTTCCTTTTTCTACATTATCTGTAGGATAATATAAAAGACACTGACTGGAATAATCTTAGGCCATTGATTAGTGAGACAATATCCAGTTCAAGCCTGCCTCAAAGGAACTTTCCCCAAAACTTGTGTAAGCCCCAATTCTATAGTCTTCTTATATGGTCTCTTTCCTGCTCTTTGCCTTTCTGTTACCATGGAAACTCATGCAATTAAAAGGAAGAGAGAACCTGGAAACCATCTTGTTCTGGCACCTTAGCTGGTTCTTTGTGATTCCAGGATCTATAATTCCACCAATTATGTTCAGCTTAATGGGTTAAACATCTCAAATTAGGTATAGTTTATATAACCATAGGAATGTTTACCTATGAAAAAAATAAGAATGGAAAAATAGTTGAGACTACAGAAAGAACAATGTAAAAATCTGGGCAGCCAGCACTGTTCTGCCTTGAGGAGATATTGCCAGGTACCTGCAGACACAGGCACTGGAAAGAATGAGGTAGTGGGTATTGAGCTTCCAAATGATTATTGAGATCCCTCAAGAGTTTAATGTGCTAACACTTACTTAACATTCTCGTATGGTTACCTGTGTTGGTAATCTCCAACTTCCTGTTCTCACAAATACATCTACAGTGGACATCTTTACTCATAAAAGGTTTTCTTCAGGGGCAACTGGGTGGCTCAGTTGGTTAAATGACTGCCTTCCACTCAGGTCATATTCCCAGGGTCTTGGGACCAAACTCCGCACCAAACCCCGCACTAAGCCCCACATGGGGCTCCCTGATCAGTGGGGGAGTCTGCACCTCCCTGTCCCTCTCCCACTGCCCCTCCCCCCAACTCGTGCTCTCTCTTGCTCTCTCTCTCAAATAAATAAATAAAATCTTTAAAAATAAAAAAATTGTAAAGGTTTTCTTCATTAAGATAATTTTTGAGAGAGATTCTTGATGGAATGAGCAGCTTTAACACTGAATTCAGACTTCCTATTTTTGATCTTATCTTCACCATTCATGAGCCATGTAGCTGCAGACAAGTCATTTTACTTCTCTCTATGTCTTATACATAGCAGATGCTCAAGGAACAGTATTATAATTTCCTACTTGTGGAGGGTGGAGGTTAAACTATGAGCTTCCAGTTGTCTGTGAACTCCCAAGAGCAAATGTTATCCCTTGGTTATATGTGTACCTTTGATCCCAGCACAGGACCAGCTATATTATAGGTACTCCGGTAAGCTCTATGAGGGTGGGGACTGACTGTATTGTTGATGGCTGCACATCCAGAGCCCATAACAGTACCTGACACCCAGTTAGCACTCCTTACATTGTTGAATGTATAACTATTTATAAAACTAAGAGTAAGTCATTTGAAATTCATTAGGCCCTGAGCAGGAAATAGTCCATCACATTTGCTAGTGTGGCTTGCAGTGCTTTGAGTATAAGACTGGGGACAGGTAGGGATCAAGTGTAAGTGTGTGGCAGGGACAGGGAGAAAGGGAGGGGGCTTTGTGTAACCACTGGGCACAAGTTGCAGTGTCCAGGAGGAGGCAGAATGTGCTCAGAGCACACAGGGCTGCCGGCTTGTGTTGGGAAGTGGAATGGAAGCCCAGGAGACCCTAACCTCCCAGGGACAGGGGTGGGTGTGGAGAGAAGAGGGCTCAGGATAAAGCCATGTAGAGGTACCAGGAAAGTAGACTTTGCCTCTTTCCTCTAAGACAGCCACAGAAAGTAATAAAGTTCTTTGTCAGAACAGCAGTTGTTGACATGGGCTAGCGGTGACAAGGATTAATTATGTAGTTTGTGTTAAAATGAGGGAGGTCCTGTGGCACAGTAGAAAGAATGGGGGGAGGAGGGGCGTTAGTCAGAGCAAACTGACCTGTGTGCAGCTCTGCCCCTGCTGCTCACCGAGACACGACTTGAAGGTAAGCCTCAGTTTCCTGATCCACAAAATAGGGCCAACACAGCCTCACCTACAGAGTAGTGGCAAGGGTTAAAACTTCCACTGAGACAGGGAGCCTGAAACTTTGCTGTTTAGTGCCTAGCACCCAGTGGGTCCTTAATAAATGGTAACTGGTAGGATTAAAATTAATCACAGTAATCAGGCCTCACAATAAAAACTGACATAGGGCTTATCAAACGAATGCTCTCCACCATATGAAAGAAACATGAGAACAAGCCCAAATTAGCTTCCTATTTTCCAGCAGCAAGCAGAGGAGTCTGCTGAAGGTCATAGCAGCCATCTCCTAGAGAAAGAAAATGACATGGAACACTGGGTCCCTGCTCATCGGCAGTGAATGCCCACCCAATTAAGCAGATTAAACATTCACTCCTTGTGATGAAAAAGTCCCATGCAGCTGAGCTAGGCTGCCTTCCCTGCTTCCTAGGCCAGAGCTTCTATCTGTTAAATCACCCTTCCTTTCCCTTCCACATTCAGGAAATAATTGGCACTTGTTTAATGCCAAATTTACATTTGTTTTGCATGGGAACAAAATTTGCTTGCAAACAGCTATGTGTGTGAGCAAATGGGCATTTGTGCTGGTAAATAAAATAGACATGCAGTTTTCCAGTTTGCAGATGTATTATTCAACAAAACAAGCAGCAATAGCCTTTAATTTTCAGTTATTCCAAAGTACTTAGGCACAGATCGTAGCAGACAAGCCCTCCCCCCTTTTGTCATTTATGCCTGTTCCCAGGTTTTCACATTTGTCCTAGATGCATATGTTATAAGAACTGACTACATTTTCAGAACTTTTGAATTAAATCTCCAAAATGAAGCAATTTCCAGACTTAATAAGTATTTGCTGAGCACCTACTATGTGCTGGTTTGTAGGGATTCAGAGATGACTTCGTTGGACTGCCTTTAGGGGATCTTGCAAGTCGAGGAGTTGTGAATGGAATATGACCATGAAATAAAAGCATTACTCTAAGAGAGCTCTATGTGACAAGTTAGGGGGCAAAAAAACCCTCAAATATTATTTTTGCCTGCACAATTAGAAGAGATGGTATTAGATTTTAGCAATGAAAGCAAAGCAAGAAAGAAGTGGGTTTTCCAGGCTAAGGAAAAAACATGGGGAGTTTTAAAGAATTTTAAAGGATTCAAGGATCAGGATTCTCTGAGGGCTTTTAGTGAGAGGACTCAATGTGACTGGAAGGGGGGGGTAGTGGGAGGATATAAAGCTGCACTTTGAAAGGCCTTAAATGCCATGTCAAGAGTCTGGACTTTATCAGTGCTTCTCTAATATTAATATGCATAAGGATTACCTGGGGATCTTCTTAAACTGTTCATTTGATTCAACAGATTTGGGGTGGAGCCGGAGATGCTGCATTTCTAAGCAGCCCCTGAGATATGGTATCCTGGTAAATAGTTAACAACTGGCTCTGGAACCAGAGGTCAGAAGGGCATTTGCCAATCCCCGTGGTGTAAATACTCCCACCAGGGCCTATTTGAACCTATCGACATGATGTCAATGAATGTGGAATTGGAAAGAGACATGTACAATTGGCTCTTTCAAACCTGTACATGCTGGCCCCAGGACACCGTATCTCCTAGGTGGTGCCCGGTGCTTCTGGCCCAAGGACCCCACTTTGAGCAAAAAGTCTCTAGTGTAGTAGTTCTCAACCTTGGCTGCACATAAGAACTACCTGCTGGAGTTTTTGAAAGCCAGGAAGGAGAAGTGAAGAAAAGAATTTCCTCCCCACCCCAATTCACATATTCAGCAAGTCTTTGAAGACACAATGGCAAAATGGTCAGAATTGCTTTACATTTTCCCTTCTTCCTTTTAGTTCCTTCTTGTGTTTCCACTCTCTCACTCCAGGTGCCTAGAGCTCTTATCCAGCTCCTCATTTTGCTGACAAATACTGGTTTTCCTTCTTCTTCTAAGAGCCTATAAATTCTTTTTTCCTTAAGCCTTTCTCTCTTCCTAGTCCTCTTAAGGAAAAAGAAAATCTTTATTTCTTCACTTTAGACTCTGGCTAGACATTGGTCAGATATGTAATAATCAACTGTTTTTTTTTTTTTAAAGATTTTATTTATTTATTTGAGAGAGAGAGTGAGAGAGAGAAAGCACAAGAGGGGGGAGCGGGAGAGGGAGAAGCAGGCTCCCTGCCGAGCAGGGAGCCCGATGCGGGACTTGATCCAGGGACTCCAGGATCATGACCTGAGCCGAAGGCAGTCGCTTAACCAACTGAGCCACCCAGGCGCCCAATCAACTGTTTTAATAGCTGTTATTATGTAGGTTTTGTAAGGCCAATGAATCAGGACATGCCTGTCACTGATACGATATTTTATTATACTCACAGATGCAAAGAGAGGGAGTACACATCACACCATTGGAGGCCACATGAGAAACCAGTGGAGGAGGGCATGAGGCAGAGGTGGGAATTGTGTACAAGACCCTTAATTGGGGAAGGAAAAGACAAGGCAAGCTGAGCAGATTTATGATTGGCTAGTTCAAATAATTTCAGTGGGCTCTGGAGCATAGGGGCTATTACTGGTTATCTGGTACCTACTCCTGGGTGATTAGGGCCAGTGGATAATGGCTGAGAGTCTAAGAACCCAATAAGGAAGGTGGGTGGGTATGGACTCTGAATTGGTTGATTTGTATTTAAAATGCATGCCCCCTAGAAGAGGAGGTCTCTGGAAGAGGAGGTGGGGGATTGACCAGGGAGGCAGGAGGTCAAAGCAAGATGACTCAGACATATGATAAGGTTGTTCAGAATAAGGCATGTCCAGCACAGGCCTGTAGGACAGATGTTAAAGCATCAAGTTTACAGAATCTAGAAACGTGGTTAATACAAACTCATAATGATCTATAAATTACTCACAGCCCCTTTACCTTTCCTTGGAATACTTGAATTTTAAGAGTAGATACTTGTTAAGCCAAATGCCTCCGGTTGGTAAAGTCTTTAGTAGGTCATTATCAACATTTATCTTATTATTTAATTCAGCAAAACTCTGAGTACCTGCTACATGCCAGGCAAGGTGGTAAGTGCTGGAGATGGAGAAGGTGTGCCAGGAAGAGGGAGTGATAGAGGAGGAATGGATACAAAACAGCTCTGGGCACTCTGTGCCTTACTGTCTAATGGGAGAGACCAATATTGCATACAGCTACCTGGAAAGCAAGGCAGAAGAAATTGAGGCTTAGAGAATCTAGAGGTAGAAGATTTAACGGGTAATCCGTGAACAGTGGTGATTGTCTCAGCTCATCTTTGACAGAGGCTACAGCAGAAGACAATTAAAAGTAGAAATCACCCAAAAGCCCCAGAAATGCAGATTTTCTGTGGTGTTGATTGAATGGAGGATAATTTCCTCAGTATACCAACACTCCATGTAGCATACAGGGTGTTTTTGTTCTGAAATTAATGAGTTTAATTTGTAATTTTGTCTAGAATGAAGGCTACTTCCTCAGCTTGAGGGTCAGCTGCCGAAATGCTAGAGGGCAGGTTGTATCAACTAGAATGTGTTGGCAGAAAGTAACAGAAAAACTGTTTCATAGTAGTTTAAACCATAAAGATATTCATTGCTTACACAGCAAAAAGTCCAAAGGTAGGTGGTCCCAAGGTTGTTTTGGCATTTGTGACGGGTAGGAAAAATGGCTACAATTCTTTACAGCAACTCCCATCAAGAGGGTGAGCCTACTTCCAGCTCCTGAGTCTGGAGTGTGTTGTCTTTTTCTTGAGCTAACAGAATGCTGCAGAAGCAATGTTGGACAAGTTTTGAGACTAGGCTTCAAGAGACTTTATACACTTCCTCTTTTACTCTTGAATTCTAAGTAACCACCACACGAATAAGCCCAGACTAACTTCCTGGAGGATGAGAGACCATGTGGAATAAAAATGGGCTATCCCAGGTGTGCACACTTCCCCACCTCTGCACACCAATCAGCTCTCAACTGATCTGGCTGCTGACCCCAGATGTGTGAGTCAGACCTGCTGAGTCAGAAGACTCAGCCAGCTGAGCCCAGCCCAAAGGGCCAGCTGCAGAATCTTGAGCTAAATAAATGGTTATTGTTTCAAGCAACTAAGTTTTGGGGTGGTTTGTTACTCTGCAAGAGCTAGCGGACACAGCATCTTTGCGATGTCATCAGGAAGTAGGATCTTTTCTCTCTTACCATCAACAGAGCATTGTTAGCAATAGCTTCCATTTTGGGTAAGAGATGGCCACTGCAGCTCCAAGCTCCACATCCTTATACTACAGCACCACAAGTATGAAAGAAGGAAAAGAGGGAGAGAAAAGGAGCCTCTCTTACAGCTCCAAACTTTTTACAAACAGCGTAAGATCTCTCAGAAAGTCCCTAGCTGACTAGCCATGACTGAATCACATGGTCTCCCTAGATAATCCCTGGCAAAGGAAAATGAGATAGTATATATAAAGTCGTTACATATTTGTAAAAGGTTTGGATTATCATTATTTTTTTTTCTGTTTTTGCCTCTCTTCACCTCTGACAATAGTCCTTAATTCTCCAGTTTCTACATAGGCTCAAATTCACTCTAGAAAAGTTATAGGATGAAGAGAGTTTTGAAGGAGGAAAGGGATGTTATTTAGTAAAGTAGCAATCAGTGTGAAGAAGACCTTATGATGTTAAAGAGAGAAAAACGAGCTGTGCGAATGTGTACAACCTAAGCAAATTCATCATAAAAGAACAGTTTATATATAATGAAAATCAAGTGAAAAGAGCAGTAGTCAGAAAATTGAGAAAATTGGAACTTAGTTTTATATGTTTGGCATTGGCGTATGACTGGTTTGGCATATGATTGGCATTTAATTTCAAAGTAAGAATACATTTGATGTTAGTAAGATTTCTACACATGCTAGATCAAGCTGATCCAGGCCTCAGAATCAAGCATTTGACACTGTAGAAAGCATCCCAAGTATTTATTTGATTTGTGTAGACACCTAGGGAGAAAGTTTGAGTGTGCATATATTTTTAGGGCCAGAAAGTTTGGGAGAAGGGCATTTTACATGACAAGCAACACAGAAGGGAATGTCCTACTCCCAACACCATTAATATGATTGGTGCCTTTAAAGTTATCATTCTGATGATAGAAAATCTATACAATCATAGTACAGTTACTTATTTTATTATAGTAACATCCCTGAGAACCAGATAATCTAAATAAGGCAAAAACATAGTGTTATTAAAAGAACAATTTATAATTGAGATTCCAATAGCTGGCAACTGAGGTGTGGTTATTTTCCATAAGAAGCTGTCAAAACAAGGAGTTTCCATCACCTGTGGAGCAAAATCAAATACTTGGAAGCAAAGGAAATTTGCAAGGACATACATTATATCCTGTTTGGATTGAAATCCGTATTTCCCCAATGAATGCTTCTAGACAAGTGTGAAGTGTGGGCACAACAGGTAGATTGCTTTTATAAGATGAAACTAAAAGTAATTTGTGATTAGAAACACAAAAAAATCAAGGAGTTTAACTCTTGAGAGGGCTTGGGGGAGTTCGTGATGATAGGTCTTCAATACTTGAACTTCATGTAAAGAAAGGAAAATTAGACTCATTAAGTGGCCAATGCTTGGCACTTTTTTGAAGGAAAGATGGAGAAAGGGAAAGATGGAGGGAGAGAGAAAAGAAGAAAATACAAATATGAATAAACATAGAAAGTGTGGGTCTGGAAATCAAAACAAAGTTTCAAGAACACAGATCCTGGCTCCACAGGAGGAACAACTTAGTGAAATTTCAATCTTGACCTCAGGAGGAACTTTGGTTGCCCACAAAAGTCAAGAGGTGCATGTTACTTGAAATATTCAAGGAAAAGGTACTTGATCACTTGTTAGGAGTGAAAAGAAATTGTCATGTAATCGATGAGGGTTGGACAAAGTGATATTTAATGTCCTTTCTAAATCTGAGATGATACACATTCTAATATATACAACACTGGTTTATTTAGGTACCAGGACCAGACCTAGTCATAATTTGGGATGAGCTGACAGCTTTTCTTTTTTTTTTTCTCAAAATTCCTACTTCTATCTTTCTCTATATCAATTATTTTTTTCAATATCCCCTTTCCTCTCTGTATCAATTTTCCCTTTCCCTTATCCCTTACCAACATGGTCACAATAATCACTGTCTCCAAAGCAAGAAAGAAAATGAATCTTATTAACTCACTTGTGTTCCATGCTAGAGATTCAACCTATACATTATATATATATATATATATAATATATATATACCTATACATTCCCATTCCAAAAGGACCATTGAGGAAATGCAATGCTTGGAGCAGAGAAATGAGAGAATCACTGAGCGTGGTGTCCTAGAGATCAGGCTTGCAGACATGTTGCTCGCTTGCAAAAGATACCTCCCTTCCACCCTTCAAGGCTTGTGGTTGACCACCCACACTTGAAGTCTACCCTGTCAAAACCTGAAGAATACTTGGCAGTCATCTAGATGCTGTTACTGATGAGAACGTTGAGTTTGGTTGTGCAGATGAAGTAATTGCATCATTATCTCTCCTGCTCCTTATTTCAGAAAAACAACCATGACTCCACTATCCACTGCTGTAGGTAATTTGTGCTTGATTTATATTTGCTGACACGACTAATAAATAGTATAGAAATGGACTGATAAAAGTAATCCATATGCCATCCAGCTTCTTGGAAAAAGAGTACTTTGTAGATCATGTGTCCTGAACATACATAAATGGTAACATTTTCCCATTCATGACCACATGTGAGAAGAATACACATTCTCTCAGGAACACAGAAATAACCACCCCCACCCACGATCTCATCATGTCTTGCCTGAACACCTAAAGTAACCTCCTAACTGCAGTCTCGGTCCTCTGCAACCAAATTTCCTCAGTGCCTCCTGTCACCTTGTGAGATCACATCAGATCATGTCACTTTGCTGTTCACAGTCCTCCAGTGTCTCGCCATGGCCAGGAGAACCAAGTCCAGACCCTCCCGCCTGCTATACAGAAAACTACCACAGAAAGCCTCTTCTCCTGACAGTCCCGATTTAAAAATCCCTCCCTGTTGTTTATTTCCCAGAAATGTCAACATCTGCCAGGTGGACTTTCATTCCTGCAGCAGCAGCAGACACACACACACACACACACACACACACACACACATGTGTGCGCTCCTTTCTTAAGCCAGGGGTCTCTGTTATTTTTGGAAAGCTTATCACATTTTTAATTGATTCCTTTCTCATTTCCTGCCAAATATCACTTCTTTTACCTACACATGTACCTAGAGGTGGAGCCATTCTTCTATCCTCCGCTAAAAAAAGGAGGAAGATCATGACTATCTCATTGTACTTAGGATAAAATTCAGAAATGTTACCATCCCACAGGGTCTTGCTTGATGTATGTCCTTTCCACCTCTGCTTTTCATTCCCCCACATAACCTGGGTTCCAACAACACTGACCTTTTTGGTTTGTCCAAACTGCCCCGTTCTTTTCTGCCTCAGGAGCTCTCCCTGGAGCACCTTCTCCCTAATTTCGGCCAGGCGCACTTCCTTAGAGCTGTATTCTCTACCACTCCTATAGTTTTTCTTGAAAGCACTTATTACAACTTAAAATGCTAAAGGAAATTGTTGGATTATTTGTGTTTATCTCCCCCCCATGAAGAGGTTTCAAGAATATTCCTAATTTGTACCCCAATATATATTTTATATATTTTTTATTTAATATATATATTTTTGATATTATATATTTTTTTAATTAAAAAATAATCAGATGCTTAAGAATAAACCATAATTCAAAACCAGTATTGTGAATCCACCTTCTTCCCTCCCCCTTCTTTGGGCATTGCTTCATTTGGATAAGGTCTGTTCTTTCTTAAAATCGATATATACCACAAAATCTTCCTGAAAACTGAGGAGAAAGTTCTTGAGGAAATTATAGAGGCTCCTCAAACCTAAACAGCTTAATTGACTTTACTAAGATTTCCCAGAAAGGTCATCTATAAATCATCTTTCTTTATGAAACAGGTTCAATAATAATAGTGCTTTTGAAATCAATTTAGGCAGTTCTGTATAAACAGAGTGAAAATTGTGTATGTTTTAGATATGTTAAGGTTAAGCATTTAAATATGTGATATGGAAAATCCCAGATATGTCCTTAGAGTTGTCTGGAAATTTTATCACAGGATAGTGGTGTTCCTTGTGTTATCTCCTGAATGGATAAAATCAGGAGGGAGAAAAGATGAAAATTGGCTCTCCTAAACTTCAAGCTATGGTGAAGATATTATAATACCTACCTTATTGTGTTGTGACAATTAATTAAAATAATATTAGAAATGTCCAGAAAATGCTGGTCCTTAGTAGGCTTGTAATAAATAGAAGCTGTTATTATTATTTATCATGTTAATATTATTATCATCATGCCTCTTAAAACCATATGTGAATAGTGTTATTCTGGAGCTAATAATAAAAAAAGCAATGAATGATATTGCTGAAATGGTCATTTTTTTTTACCATTTTTTTATTATGTTATGTTAATCACCATACATTACATCATTAGTTTTTGATGTAGTGTCCCATGATTCATTGTTTGCGTATAACATCCAGTGCTCCATTCAGTATGTGCCCTCTTTAATACCCATCATTTTTGTGCGTCTGCAAAAATTTTAAAATCTTCAGTGACTCCCCATCGCCAATTGGATAAAGTCCCAGTTCTCTAGCAGGGCTTTCCAAATTCTTTACAAAACAATGGTCAAGGAACATGAAAACAGAAGAGGAAATGCAAAAGGTCAATGAACATTAAACTAATATTTGGTATCACTGATACTCAAAGAAATATAAATTGAAACAAGAGCATACTATGTTTCCAGGAAAGGACAGATGTTGTCGAGGATGTGGAGAAGGGGGAACCCTCTTACACTGTTGGTGGGAATGCAAGCTGGTGCAGCCACTCTGGAAAATAGTGTGGAGATTCCTCAAAAAGTTGAAAATAAAGCTACCCTATGACCCAGTAATTGCACGCTAGGTATTTACCCTGAAGATACAAAGTAGTGATCTGAAGTGCAGGACACCTGCACCCCAATGTTTATAGCAGCAATGTCCACAATAGCCAAACTGGAAAAAGCCCAGATGTCCATCAACAGATGAATGGATAAAGAAGATGTGATATATATATATATATATATATATTATATATATATATATACACAATGGAATACTACCCAGACATCAAAAAATGAAATCTTGCCATTGGCAACGATGTGGATGGAACTAGAAGGTATTATGCTAAGCAAAATAAGTCAATCAGAGATAGACAAGTATAATATGATCTCACACATATGTGGAATTTAAGAAACAAAACAGGATCATAGGGGAAGAAAGGGAAAAATAAAACAAGACAGAATCAGAGATGGAGACAAACCATAAGAGACTCTTAATCATAGGAAACAAACTGAGGTTTGCTGAAGGGGAGGGAGGTGGCAGGATGAGGTAACTGGGTGATGGGCATTAAGGAGGGCATCTGATATAATGAGCACTGGGTATTATATAAGACTGATGAATCAGTGAACTGTATCTCTGAAACTAATAATCTATTATATGTTAATTGAATTTAAATTAATGAAAGAAAGAAAGAAAGAAGCCATTTGTAGGTATTTAAAAAACAGCATGCTTTGTTTTACTACCGATTAGTAAAGCTGTTTTTGTGATAATATTTACTGTGGGTGAAGGTACAATGAAAGAGGGACTTTCACATTATCTCTTATAGAAAAAAATCATTAAAATAATTTTGAAAAAAATAAATAACATATCAGGAACCTTGAAAGTATTCTTATTTTTTTACCCAATAGTTCCATTTCTGACAATAATAACTGCTAATATTTGAGCCAACTGTGCTAAACACCTTATATACACTACCTGATAAATAAAACTGAAGAAAATAATCCAAAAATTACCCAAAAAAATATTTATAAAGAAAATGGTCATCACAGCATTGCTTATAATGGTTGAAATTTTTTAAAACTCAACTAAGGAATGGTTTTATTCATTGTGGTATATTATGCAACCATTGAAATTATAATTATGAAGGAGGGATAACATAGAATTATATATTTCATTATAATTTTATTTGCAAAAAAGCAGTACATAGAATTTTGTGTATAATTTGATTTCAACTATACCAAAAAAGGTTTTTATTTTTTTATTTGTATTTTTTTTAAAGATTTTATTTATTTATTTGAGAGAGAGAGAGAGAGAGAGAGAAACAGCATGAGAGGGGAGAGGGTCAGAAGGAGAAGCAGGCTCCTCGCTGAGCCGGGAGCCCGATGTGGGACTCGATCCCAGGACCCTGGGATCATGACCTGAGCTGAAGGCAGTCGCTTAACCAACTGAGCCACCCAGGCGCCCAAAAGATTTTTTTTTTTAAAGCATAGAAGAAAGACTGGAAAGAAATACAACAAAATATTAGCAATGATTTCCACTGCATGGTGGGATTATGGATAACTTAAAAAAAATTTTTTTGCCTTTATACTTTTTAAAACTTTCAATTTTTAAATAATAAATATGTTTTATTACTTTTGCAGTTAGGAAAAAATTACAAAATTTTCTAATCAAATATACTTCTCAACAATAGTCTTTCACCATTCACCCAGACCACTTCTCCAGACTCGCCTTATACCAAGCCTCCCTCCCAACCCATCCTGAACCTGAACCTATGTGCTCTTACATACCACTGTGCCTTCCTAAGTATAAAATTTCCTTTATCATGTTCCCTTTGTCCAATTCCCTCCATGGCTCATCCTTTGAAACCATCCTCCAATATTTCCTCCTCAAATAAACCTTCCTATTGGGCAGTAAGGTGAGGTTCTTCCTCTGAGAGCCCACTGGTCACAGCACTCATTATGCTATTCTATGCTAAAATCTGTTATCTTGTCCACCTTACAAGAGTTGGCAAATCTTTTCACGACTCTCTAGCACCCAGCACTGTGCCAGCCATGTTTGTTGGATAGATAGATGGGCAGGTGGGTGAATGCATGGAAGGACATATGAGTAATAATGTTATATTAAGCTTAAAGCCATTCCACAGTTCAGAGACTGGGGAGAATCAAGAAGGTCTTTGAAATGAGAATGAGGGATGTACAAAACACCTAGTACTACTTGGTTAAATAATATAAATACCAAATTTGGCAAAATAAAAGGAAATTAAGACACACATTCCTTCCACTACAAAAACAAAAACAAAACCAAAAACAGGATACTTAAAAAAAAGTCATGGAAAAAGAACATAAGCACCAAGTTTTTGTATTTGTGAGTTGAAGGTCTTGAGTTGAAGGTCTCATTTCAGACGTTGGCTTTTTGGGGAGGATTCACAGCTGTGCTCTAAGTTTTTGAGTTTTGAAACTGTTTCAGGGGCTTTAAGCAGAGGCTGATCTTGAAATAACTTTTGACCAGAGCACTGGGAGATAAAGCATTTTCTTGAGTGTGATGCAGACAGCAATACTTTTTATAGTTGCCAAATATTATTTTTCATCAAACCTGTAGAAAAGTTTTCAACCTGCCCTAATTTTTACCAATGAATCTAATAGACCTGGATTAAACTGCAGGGAAGATGAGAACATAAATTTCATTCCATGTAATATTAGGGTTTGTATTCTTTCCAGCTGTAATAACCTCTAGACTTCAACGAAATTGAAAACCTTTAAATAGCCTTTCACAACCTTTCAGTGGAGTAATGAAGTTTTAAGTGCTCACTGGGGATTTTTCAGTTCAGAAAAATTTAAGCAGCAGTAGATATTAAAATCTAATGTTTACCTCAACTGTTTTACAGCCTAATGGGTTTTTCTGACAGTGTAATTTTTAAAAGGTTGAGTTTCATTTATTAATATAGTGTACTCATGCTGGAAACCTTTCTTCTTTAAGGATTCTGATGGGAGTCTTATGGTTAAACCTTGGTTGAAAGCCAGAGGAATCAGCAGGGACAGGGAAAACAGAACCCCGCGGAAGGACTCATGAAGGCTGCCCCAAGCAGGTTGTTTTGGGTTTAGAAAATGGGGAAAAGTCCTCTCTTTATGACTTAAACACTACAGGAGGTGAAAAAACAAACTCGGGCTGGAGAGCCCCTGTGTGCCCATAATTATGAGCGTGTGAGTCACTGGAGTTCACACAGTTGCTCACAACCAAAAGGTCTGCCTGGGAAATCAGCTGTTCGCTAAACTGATGGGAGGATACTGTTCTCTGGGGCTGTTCTACCAGGGGCCAGCAGGAGGGTATTTGGAAACCAAGGAGAAATTGCAGGGTTAGCAACAGGCGAACCCACACTTAAGCAGAGAGAGGATGTGATTTGGAAAGATTCCATTTTACATATTGTATGCCGAAACCAGCGTGCAGGAAAACGCTGAGTGAGTTCCTACCAAGGGGTAATAAGAAAACAAATGCCACTTCTCATATGCATAATGCCTCCATGTAGTTAACGGAGATTTGCAAGACGAGTACACTAGAGTGAAAAGGGTCCAGATTTATTTCCATTGACTATGTTGTAGTAAAGCTACTCTCAGGTATATATATCATCTGGTGTGCTATTTTAAATTATGAAATAAAAGTGCCACTTGAGGATGTAATTGAAAATAATATTGTAAAGTAGAGAAGCTTGATGGTCATAAAGGATAGTCTGATGTATTCATCATCTTCACATTTCACAAATAGATGGAGATATATATATCTCCATATATATGTGTGATATATAGATACATAGTTATCTATAATCTCCCCCAAAATTGCCATCTTGTCCTATTGGATAAGACAATTTTAAAAAACACAGAACATGCACTAAATTATCCCTTTGACAATTTTAAAATAGTATCAGGATTCATTATAACTACTTATGAGGTATTCATAATTTTTTACAGAACTTTTAAAATTCGGACGAGCAAAACAAAGCCAAATCTCTCCTTTTTTTAAGATTTTATATATTTATTTGACAGAGACACAGTGAGAGAAACACAAGCAGGGGGAGTGGGAGAGGGAGAAGCAGGCTCCCCACTGAGCAGGGAGCCCGATTCGGGGCTCGATGCAGGGCTTGATGCGGGGCTTGATCCCAGGACCCTGGGACCATGACCTTAGCCAAAGGCTTAAAGACTGAGCCACCCAGGCACCCCACAAAGCCAAAATCTCTTGTAATCCCAATGGCCATAGGCAAAAATTCCAGTCTTAGGGATAAAATTTTTCAGTAGATTCTTTTTAACATTACATCATGAAGATGTTTTTATATATCCTCTTCTATAACATAATGATTATATAACATTGCTTTAATTATTCTGCTATAAAATTTTGATAAGGACCCAAACAAGAATCATTAAAAAAACGATTTCTCATTCTGTTCAAAAGCTCTTATATGAATGATTAACTCTAACCTTGGCTTCTCAGTCAAACTCTCATCCTTTTTCCCCAGCTGCTTTGGTGGATCACCACTTTGGGCTACCATAAAGCTGACATGCCTCAAAGAAAGCTCATCATTTTTTCCTTCCTTTCACTCTCTCATTTATACCCATTGTAGTTTCTCAGCATTTTACATCTGCTTTTTTACTTCTTTTCCTCATCTAGCTTCTGCAGTCCATATGTTACCAAGTATGGTACGCTTAGTTCTTCTGAACATCTTCAACACTGAAACCTACAGTGACTCTGAGCATTGACCTGTCGTGCCTCATTTATTTGTCATTAACCAACTGATCTCTCCTATATCTCTCCTCTCCTAATTTCAAGTCATATTACCTTTTGATGCCTAAATGATTGACTAATTCATTTCATCAGTCACTCAATGAGTATCTATTGTATGCTACCACGTGCCAGGCAATGTGATAGACACTTAGAATGTGAAACAAAATTACATCCTTCCTTACTCAAAGAAGTTATAGTCTAATGGAAATAACAATATTCACCCAATTAAAAAATGATCATTAGGATCAGTAGGAACATAGAACAAGAAACACCTAGTCCTTTCTGAAAGACTCAGGAAAGATTCCATCTTTCTTAAACATCGATGTTTTTATGTCACATCCAAATCAAAAAAATTCCTAATTGCCTTCTATAGCAGAAGGTTTCATGACGCTATAAAATCACCTCCCCTCCAATCTGTCTACACCTTTTTCTAACTTCTTCACGCAAACCCTTCACGCCAGCTAAGTCCTCTCTCATCTCTAACTCTGTTGTTGATCATGCTCTTTCCTTACCCAGAATACCCTCCCCACTCCCTTCTGATTCTCCAATCCTAACTATACATCTGGGCCCATCTCTTTCATGCAGACCCCCTGACATGCTAGCCAACATTGATTTTCCTCTGCTTTGGCCTTCTAAGTCAGTTATTACAATGGTTCCCATTTTGCTTAACTACTTTGTGTGTGTCCTACGTCCTTAAGCAGACTGTTGGATCCTGGAGAAATGATTTCTTCATATCCTCAGCATTACGTATGTCATATAATCTAAATAAATATATTTTACCAAAAGAGTAAATTAGTAATTTTATAAACTAACTATCTGGGGCACCTGGGTGGCTCAGATGTTTAAGCGTCTGCCTTCGGCTCAGGTCATGATCCCAGGATACTGGTCTTGAGCCCCACATCAGGGTCCTGGCCCAGCAGGGAGCCTGCTTCTCCCTCTCCCTCTCCCTCTGCCTCTCCCCCTGCTCATGCTCTCTCTCTGTATCTCTGTGTCTCAAATGAATAAATAAAATCTTTTAAAAAAACTATTTAACTATTGTAGATACATCTTCACTATTCATTTAATATTTTGTGACTATATCAGAGTGTATATCACTTGATAGTGTAGCTTTTGTATAACTGCTTGCAGAATTGTACACACACACACGCACATACACATAGAGACTCAGGGAGACTCATAGACAAGGAGCATAACTTGAATTCATTGACCATTTGACAAATATAAAAAGTAAGTGCCTACTGCAGTGTCAGACACTGCACTAAATATTAGGGAGTCATTGGTGGGCAAGACTGCCATGATACCTGCCCTCCCTGGGCATAAAGTCTGATGTGATAATGCTCCATCCAGAGAGATGAGTGATGCTAAGGAAATGCATGGTGCTAAGCAGAATCTAACATAATCTAGGAGGTCAGGAAAAGCTTCCCAGAGACAGTGACATTAAAATACTTCCCAAGGGATCATAAGAGTCAGCAAAGTAATGAGAAAATGGCAGATGCCAGAGGAAACAGCAAGCACAAAGACTGGTGGGCAAAATGAATATGTTACATTTGGGGATCTAGAAAAAATTCAATATGGCTAGAATATAAAATGAGGGGAGTGAAAGGTGGAGCTAAGGAGGTAGGTGAGGGTCAGATCATGTCAAAGACTTTGAGCTTGCCCCTAAGCATGCTACGAGATTTTTACAGGATTTAAAGAAAGTGGATGGCATGAACAGGTCTATATTTAGAACATTCAAGAGGCAAAGTGTAGAATGGAATGGAGGAGAGTAAGAGAGATTAGTTAAGATTAGTTAAGAGATTAGTTAAGAGGCTGTTGCTATAGTCCATGGGGAAACTGATGGTAGCCTAAAGTAGCTGTGGATGAAATTTAAGGGGAAGTTGAAGAACTATGTAAGAGAAGGAATGGAGAGAACATGGTATGAGGATGAAAATCACAGTCAGTAACTGGACTGGGAAAACACAAAGAAAGTTTCCAGAATCGGACAGACATGGGTCAAGTTTTGGCTTTTACTGTCTGTGTGACTTGGGCCAAATTATTTAGCCCTTTCTAGACCAGTTTGCTTGCTGACACAATGGTTCTTACAGCTGGCTCTTGGAAGCTGGGGAAAAAGTGACTCCAGTAAGAGAATATAGACTTTACTTGACATCTTGAAATCTACTTGACACGGTGTTCAGTGTATAGGAAGTACTCAGAAATTGTTGGTCCTTTTTCATTCTTCTCTCCTCCACATGTGAGCAAACTTTGTCATCAGGACAAGTATCAGTTCTCTAGCAAAATCATACCTCAATATGGCCTTTTATTGGAAATCATTCCATGGCAACTATTTAGCTCTGTTTGTTCAATCTACCTGCATGATGGCAAGGGCTTATGCACAGTTAAGCAGGTCAAGGGCTATTGACAAATGCACTGGCATAAGGCAGGAGAAAAGAATGGCAGAGAGGGGGAAAAGCACAGAGAGGGGGAGATGGAAAAATAGGAAAAGACAAAGAAAAAGCATTGAGTCTAGAGGGTGGATAAAATTTATCCCCTAGAGGCTTTCTTCAGTTCTATCATAAATTTATACATGAAGAGGATTTGCTTTGGGGAAGATTGAAAATTTGCAAGGGTGCAAGTTTCCAGCAACTTGCAAAGACAAATATTCTTAGTACAGCTAACTGTTTTATGACCTAACCCAGATGGAGCATATGTCTATATTTGAAGGGTTATTTCCAGTATTTATTTATCACTCCAGTGAAATGTTAATCCCACATAAATTTTCCAGTTTTAAGTTTCAGATGCGTAATTTAAACCTTGTGACAAAATAGTGAAATTACCAGAGTGACCACATTCATCTTTTATTCCAGTGATTAACTGTGGCTTTCTTTTGGTGAACTTCACTGGACTCTTTGTCAATCTTCGCTTGCTCTTCATTTTGTATAGCTTTGAACTTTCCTAACCTACTGCATCAATGCTATTCCAGCATCCCTTTCTTTGGGGGATGTTCAGATCTCTAGCATCCTTTAAAAACCTAGCTTAGCGCATAAAGTTCAGGTATACATCTGATCTAGAATCAGAGTGCTCCATCTGCCTTAGACCTGGTGGACACATGACCCAAGCTGGTTCAAATAGTCTTTCTCTGGACTTCCTTATAAGAAAAGAGGCTCTCATTTCTATGGTATTACAAGCCGATAGGACAAGTCAACCACAAGAAGAGTTTCCTTCCTGAAAATGGGGCCAAGAAAGAAGAAAGTAAAGCAGAGAAATAACGAGGACAAGACAAGCCTTGATGATATTCCTTGAGCATCTTCATCCAGGCACACCTGAATCCACCAACTCCTTCTATGGTTGAGTTATGAGAACCTATACGGTCCCTTTCTCTTCGCTTCAGGTTCTCGGCTGTGGCTTCCCATCACAACGAAAAGCGTGACCCTATTTTCATATTCAATAATACCTAAATGCTTGTATATTGATAAAAATATTTGCTAAGAAATACCTAGAAATGTTTTATTGGAATTCTATCTAGATCAACACTTTAGCCCGGTTTTATATTCTATCTTTCTCAGAAATGTCAGTTTGACAGAACTTCAAATAAAGGTGCTTTCACTCAACATAAGCTATGGGCATTTACAAAACAATATTTGTTACTTTGTAGATTCAAGATGCTGAGGAAGCGGTGTAGCATATTAGAAAGAACACGCACTTTGAAGTGAGTCCTGGAATAATATCCTATATTGACCACCTAATAGTTGCATGATTTTTCACAGAATCATAGCTATGCTGAGCCTAAAACTTCACATTGATAAAAGGGAAGAGGTAATGCATCCTTGCTTTGGGGAAGATTAAATGAAGCCACATTTATAAAGTACTAACTCCTTGAGGGTAAGGTATCAGTTTTGTTCCCAGGTACATTCCCAGGCCCTAGAACAGTGTCTAGTCACCATTACGTGCTTATTACTTATTTGGGTCAAACAGCAATGGTCTGGTACCCAGTGAGTGTTCCATACACAACAACTAGCATGCAGGTGAAAATAATGATCATGTGCACGTGGGCTAGTGAACTGTGTCACTCAAGGGAAGGGAAGTGACCTGGTAACCTTGAGGAAACATTTTTGAAGATATTTCTCATCTAAAATGACCTCCTGACATTATGGAGATTGACAAATACATGTCTCAGTAGGATATTTCTTTACAACCTGAGAACATAAACAAAAGCCATATTTTTTTTCATTAATATTAATGAGCAATGGTAAGCATGGGCTGAGCACTGTGCTCAATGCTATGAATGCCGTGAGAAGCAGCAATCGTAAGAATAATGTTAAGAGTAATAGGTAAGTTTTCCTGAGTACTTCTTTGTGTCAGGTACTCCTCTGAGCACTTGACGTGTTTTAGTGCATTCATTTCCATGAAAGTTCTATGTCCTTGGTGCTACTATTATCCTCACAATTTTACAAATGAGGAAACTGAGGCAGAGGGCATTTAGATAAGTTCTCTAAGAGCAGACAATTCCAGTGGAGCCAGAATTTGAACCCTGTTGGCCTGGGCCCAGATCCCACAATCCACCACTTATCCAGATCTTCTTAAAGAGCCCCCAGAATGTGAGAAGCAGATCTTAGAGTATGTGGTGTAAACAGTACACAGATGGTAACTAATATGCTATGGAAGGGTATTTTCTTTGTCCTAAAGACTGAATAAAACATGGAAAAGTGTACCAGAACCCAAGTTGGGTTTTCTCAGCTTGAAGACAGGGCCAGATATAGAAACAATGTGAGGTGTTTTCAAGACTATACCCTCTCTGCAGGCCCCAGGGCTTGGACGTTTCTTAACCCAAACTAGTCCTCTCCAAGCAGCTCTGGCCTCCTTGGACACAAAGGTCTCAGAATCATCCTTCCTTTCTCTCTTTCTCCTCATCCCCATCACATAGCTTTTCATGACTGAATACTTGAATAGCGTTTACTTAATTCCTGAGAGAGGGATTGGAGACACTAATTCACACAGGTATTGAGGATTAATTCTCATTCCGTGGTCTTTCCCTAACAGAATGAATCTAATTTCTTCCCACTGAAACTATTAAATAGTTCTGTATCCTTTCAGACGTCATTCTCTGTGCCTTTACTTTGGATACAGCTGGCAGGCTAAGCTCTACCAATGCTGCTTTTGAGTGACTTTCCTATTCCAAAAGCTGTGGCTGCCTGCTAGCAATAGAAAAAAGTCCAGGTTTCTTAAAGCAGCATTTTGGCACTCTGAACTTCTGCCTCAATCCACCTACTGGAATGCATCTTCTGCCATGACCTTACATCTGTTTTCCTGTTCCCTGCGCACATCCATGTGTTTCACCATTTCCTATATTCTTCCCTATACCTGACATCTTCTTTCCCTTCTCTCTTTCATTCAGTTCATTCATTTACATTATTTGAGCATTTGCTGGAGGCCAGTCACTATTCTTGGCTCTGGGAATATGACATTCATCAAGTGGGACAAGGTCTCTACTCTCTTGGAGCTTTTATTCTAACAAATGAAAACAGTAGACAAATCAACACAAGAATTTCCGAGAGTGGTAAGTGCTCTGAGGATAATAAAACAGAGTGATGTGGCAGAAAGTGAGTGTGTGTGAGGGGGTGTCATTTCGTTGAGTGTTCAAGGAAAGCTATTTCTGAGTGGATGACATTTGATCTCAAACTGAATATCAAGAAGGAGCCAGCCATGTGAAGATCAGGGAGTTCGAGGGAGAGAGCTCAGCAAGTACCCCTGATATTCAAATATTATCTGCTCTTGAAAGCCTAGTTCAGAAGCAACCTCAAGCACAAACCTCCTCTTATCTTCCCACCTGAATTCCAGCCCATAATACTTTATCTTCCTTGCAGTGCTCACCACTTTATACCTTGGATGTTAGTCACTTATGCACATGTCTTCCTACCCTACCAGAATTTCCAATTCTTGAAGATCTGCTCTTCTTTTTATCACCTCCAGTATAAATACAGAAAGAATATTTCTTATTTAAAAATATTAATAAATATAATATTATGTAATATAATAAATGTAATATACAGTATAAATATAGTAAATTTTTCTTAACTTATTATTATTTAATTTCTTTGTGTTACAGAAATAATATTTCTTGAATGAATGAAAGAATGAATGAACAATGGAAAATGGTGGGATTTTATTTCACCTATGGCAGTGATGGGGAAGACAGATTTCAGGGATACAGAATTCTGGAGTGTCTCAAAAAGTGTCACAAAACCTGTGAATGAGGCTGTTTTTTTTTTGTTGTTGTTGTTTTTCATGGAGAATGGAATTCATTTCCCAGTGGACCCGCTTTGGTGGAGAAGTCCTAAATAAATTTTTTTGCTGATTATTTTAAGTGTCTGTCTTTTGCGGGCCATGTTGAGTTGTTTCAGACTCCAAAGCCACAGGGAAATTCTTTAAAAAAATCTGTATAGTCTAAAGCCTGGGCATATGCTTTGATGAATTTAATCATATAGAGCTGGAGGTAATCGTAATACTGGTTTCTTAGTAAAGTTGGTATTCAGTGAAAGTGACAAGCCTGACAACTTCATTAACAGCATTGACATTAAGCAACACTGACTGTGTCTTACAGTTAAACAAGGAAGGAAAAATTACAATTTTGGTACATTTTAATCAAACTCCGCTGGTAGTCCCTGTCAGATCTACTCTTGTTATTTTGTGTGCTGTTTTTTTGTTTTGTTTTGTTTTTTTTCCCGCATTATGCTCCTCCTGTAAGTGGAGCTGGGGAGATATTCCTCTCCCAGCCCCCTCTCTGCATAGTAACCAAGGAAGGTTCAGGACGAGATGCTGCATATTGTTGACGATAAATTAGTTGAGAGCTCTCTCTCTGGCATGCAACCTGTCACTCGTGGTGTCCGACAGACAGTTGCTAACATTCATCTGCAGCATGCTCACAGCCAGAAAAAGATGCCCTAATGCAGTGTTTATTACCTTTCTAGAACCATTGTTGCTTTCAGATATTTTCCAGTAGGTGCAATGCCTTTGTTCTTGACTGAGAAGGATTCCTGGATTAATTTCACTTCCCCAATTAACCTAAGAGAATAAATGTAGAGAAATATAGCAGGAAATATACTATAAGACAGAGGGATGACATGCTTTGTGTCATGTGTTAGCAACAAATGCAGTTCAAGGCTTAAAAATATAGTTGAATTTGAGTCAAAGGTCTTGTTGAAATCATGTCTTTTTCAAGTGTTGTGAATACAAATCTTTTAAAATACCATGAGGGATTTTCCATTTTCCCATTTCTTATATTTATGTTGATGACAATAACTCATTTAGTAAGAAATCAGCATTTTGACACTTTTCCTTTGAAATGTCTTTATTCCTTACATTGTATTTCTTGTCAGTGTTTTGAACTGGGTGTGTGCTTGTGTGTGGTGTTTAACAAATATCTCTTAAAGGGACATTGTAAAATAATTTGACATCCAAAGTTCATTTTTAAAGTTGACCAAGTAGATTTGTATAGAGTTTTAAGTTATATTCTTCCTTTATTATCCCTTTTAAAACGCAGCTTTTTTTTTCCAACACAGAACAACCTTTGACATTGAGCCCTGTCTGAGCCAGACCATATGCCCAAAATTGGTAGTAATGAATCCAGTTCTCAGGTAGAGCCGAGCTGTCACCTAATTTCCCTGAGACATGGTGTCAGACAGATAATGCCAATGTGCCCACAGTGACATAGTTGGGTCTGCACTATTGGGATGTGACACAATTTTGAGAATGTCCATGTCAAAAGGACAGTGTTTGGCTTCCATCAAGGCAAGACATGTTCCTATATAAAATATAAATTTTATGTTCAAATGAAACACATGGGAAGAAAATGTCTGTGTGAAATCTCTCTTTGCCTTTGTGCATTTTCTCTCTTACTTACCCTCTGAAGAGTTCCCACAGGACCAGCACTAAGCTTCTCTTCATTAGAACCCAGATTTCAATTTAAATTTTAATTAGAATAGATGACTAGAATACTTACCATTCTCTGTAGTTTCTGCATAGAGCTAATCAGCATCTAGAAGCATGTCCCATGTTTTCATAAAAAGATTGGGATCTTATTCCACAAAGATTTACTGTTATCCATAAAATTATTTTATACCCCATCACACCACTATTTCTGTGGGTGAGTCATGTTTGGAAGAAAATATTGTTTTTCTGTTTATACAGTAACAAAATCCAGCAGAAAACTTGATTTTAAATATGTACAAAACTTTAATATTTATAAGATCATAGCTTTACTAACAAACATCCCATAAACCCCTGGACTTTCCCTCCAGCATTTCCAGTATAATTTTTAATACTGTAATAATTTCTACAAACTAAAAAGGACATGTTAGTAATCATACAATACCCAAACTATCCTATAACCAAAACTGGTTCCATGTTAATATAGGTCTGAGTTATCATTTTTAATGACTGCATAATCAACAACTAAGTTCTTTGCACTTTAGAGTTTATGAAACAATTGCATTTGGTCAGTCATTCATCCATTCAACAAATACATATTGAGTTTCTGCTCTGTGCCAAAGATTGTTCTAGATTGGGAGAGTGGGAGGTGGATTCAGGAGGCAATAATAATACTGGCAAGGCCTAACTTCACACAGCTTACATTTTCTCAGCTACTTAGGACTGGAAGTAGAAAAGGTACTATTACCAAAATTTTATCCAGGAATCAGGCTCAAAGATTGTGACACAGCTGATGAGGAGCCAAGCTGTGACTGACACCTATGGTGTACCCAGTCCAAGGCCAATGTATTAGATACCTGTAAAAATAGGTAAGGAATACAAGGCTTTCTTCAAGACAGTTCTTTTTCCCTGCATATCTAGTAAAGGGCAAATCTACCTTAAAAATCACAACAATTACTGATAGGAATTCAAATGTAAAGGAAAACTAGAATAAAACATGACCATTCTCTGGCACAATGCCTGCTTCACTTTCTCTTAGCTTGTTGTGTTCCCCCCCAAAATGAAAACGGCTTTGTCATTCATTTTCATTATAAAAGTTTGCATGCTGTTTGTTATGGACTGAAAGTTTGTGTCCTGCAGATATCATATATTAAAGCTCTAAGCTACAATGTGATGTTGTTTGGTGATAGGGCCTTTGGCAGGTAATTAGGTTTAGATGAGGTCATGTAGATGGGACCCCAATGATAGGATCCTCGTCTTCATAAGAGAAGACAGACCAGCACTTGCTCTCTAGCCCTTGTTCTCTCCCTCCCTCTTTCTTCTACATGTGAGGACACAGTGAGAAGTGACTGTCTACAAGCCAGGAAAAGAGAGCAGCCTCACCATGAATCAATTATTATTGTTTTTTTACCTATCACCTTGATCTTGGATTTCTCAGCTTCCAGAACTGTAAGAAATAAATGTCTGCTGTTGAAGTCACCTAGTCTATGGTATTTTGTTTTAGCAGCCCAGGGAGTCTAATACAGTTATAAAAGAGAAGTCAACATACTGAAAAGAATGAAGAGAAAGTAAAAATCATATAATTTCACCATCCAGATATAACCACAATTGCTCTATCTCAATATGTATATTTATTATAATCATTAAAATGTGATCAAACTATACATGTTGTTCTATAACCCAAAAGCATAATATATATAGACCCAAGTGTTCATTTTCAATGACTGTGTAGCATTCCATTCTGAGTATATATCATAATTTATTGAATCGATATCTTATTAATGGACATTTCAATAGTTTCCATTTTAACTCTTACAAATAGCTAAAATTAACATCTTTGCATAAAGATCTTTATTGTCCTTTTGTTGTCTTGGGACAAATTTTAGGAGTGGAATTGATTGGGTGTAATGGTGGACACATTTTAATAATTATATATGCCTCAGTTTATTATTTTTACCAACAGGCTATGAGGATGACCATTCCTTATGCTCTTGTCTTTTTTTAATCTTCAACAATATGATAAGGGAAAAATAGTATCTCAATGTTGTTATTTTTGTTTCAATTTTTTCTGAATAACAAATTAATACTTATGCATCATAGAGAATTGAGAAAAGTATATTAATTCACAAAGAATAAAATGCATTCAATAATCCTATGTCCAAGAGGTAAACATTATCGACATTTTGCTATATTATCTTTACATTATTTAAAAAAATTTTAAATGACTATAATTTTTCAGTAAAATTGGAATCATACTGTAAACATGCTTTTGCATTATTTTTTGAAGTAGACCTTTTCATTGTAAAGATTACACATGTGAAGAAGAGTATACAAATCGTAATCAGTAAATTTTTACAAAGTGAACACACCCGTGCCGCCACCATCCAGTTCAAAAAAAGAAGAGTACCAGCCCCTCCCATCCCACCCCATCAGAAGTTTCCCTTGATCTTTCTATTAGTCACACCCACACACCACCCAAAAAGTACCCACTACTCTGACTTGTATTACCATGGTTAATTTGGCCTGGTTTTGAGTTTATGTATGTGAAACCATACATTGTGTTCTTTTGTATCTACATTTTCACACAACGGATTCATGCAGGTTGTTGCCTGTAGCTGTAGTCTCTTCATTTTCATGCTTTTGTTTCACTGTCACATTGCTATATTGTTGCATATTATGCCACTATTTATTTGTCTTTTCTACTGGTGGAATAACGCTACTGTGATATTCCTTTTCCGAACCAATGTATTTCTAGGCCTACTACCCAAGTACTATCCTGAGATTTATATTTGTCCCTGTCTCATGGGTTGGATCCCTATTTACCTGAATTCCATAGCTGCCTCATTCTTGATTTAATCCCTTATTTTTATGGACACATCTCCAGTAGCTTCCTGAAAAAAAAAAAGATACATATGAAGTACTTTTTTTTGAGAACTTACAGGTTAGAAATCATTTTCTCTTTGAATTATGGAAGTGTTCCTCCACTTTTTCTAGCCTACTATGTTGCTAGTGTGAAGTCCAAGTCCATTCTCATTCCTGATCCTCTTAGTCTCCCGGGCTGTGAAACTCTATGATAACATGCCTTCATGTATACTTGACCCCATTCTCTGTGATGGACATTCAGGTGGCTCCTTCAGTAGGTGTGCACATGTCCTTCAATTCCTGGAAATGTTCATCATCATTTCTTTTATAACCTCTTTCCCTTCATTTCTGTTTTCTCATTTTAGAACTCCTATTGACAAAAGTTGAGCCTATTAGTTTGTATTTTGTTTAATTCTTGGGAAATTTGCTGAATTTTATCTCCCAATTTCATTTGTGTTTGCTCTTCTTGGGAGATTTTCTTAACTTTATCTTCAACCTCTCTCTCTATTGATTTTTTTTTAAATATTGTGCTAATTTATTTTTAACGTCCAGGAGGTCTTTCTCGTTTCTGTATTTTTAACAGCATCCTGCTCTTTCATTTATTTAAGGACATTTATAGTTTTTGCTTTTTGTTATACTCCCTACATTTTCTTTATTTTCTTTAAATCCCCTTTTAGTCTGCTTCTCTGTTTTGAACTCTTTCTATAGTTTTTATAGTTTTAATATTTATTTATAGTTTTTTTAATAGTTTTTTTATAGTTTTTTTTTTGAATTTCCTCAAAATCTTCTAATTATTGACTATCTGTTCATGTTTACAAGTGAAGCACTAAAAGCTACACATTCATAGGCCAGTTTGATGGTTAGTGAATTTCACTGTAAGGTTACTGGGAGTGGTCTTGGGTGAGCCTGTAATGCCAATATCTATAGGTTTTTATTTTGGGGAGATTCTGTTTCCGCAAAAAGGACTCCTTCATATCTTTCCTGGAGGGTATAATCCTTATTACCAGGATTTTGTGAGCAGAGCTTTGGAAGGTGCTGCTGTTCTCACCATTGAATACATATTCACTGGATCTCTGTTCCCAACCCCTTCCTTCACCGACTCCACTGTGTCTACATCACTGAGAGCTGAACTTCTATGCCACTGTGTCTACATCACTGAGAGCTGAACTTCTATGGTTAAAAGTTTCCTGACTGGGTAGGAAAAGGGTAGTCACCTGGTTGTTGGAGTGAGAGAGTAAATCTGGGACATCTAAGTGATCCTCTTATAACCCTTCCTCACATTTTTCAGTCTCATCTTTAACCCCTACTTTTAGAGGTACCTAGTGTCTCCAATTACTAAGCCTTTCTGGGAATTGGTGACAAATAGGTTTGTTTCTTCTTTGACAGTCTCCCTTGAGAGTAGGAAGATTTCTATTTTCTCTGAGCTAATAAATTAGTCCCTACCTATCATTTGCTTTTTGTCTTGCAGAATTGCTTACATTCTCAGATGGTGTTGCCTGTTCTCTGCATCTTTAGGGGTTTAAAATCCTTTTTATTCATTTACAGATCTGAAAAATCAGTCCTTAGTGCCACAAGAAGAGATGTTCATGGTAATTATCTAGGAATTATGTCCTCTCCTGCCCCTGAGATGATAATGCTATACTGACCCTCCAGGACTCACAGGAATTATATCAATCCAGTCTTTCCAGTTGCCCAAGTGATATTGGGCAGTCATTAACCTTTCTGAACTTCAGTTTCTTTATCAATAAAATAGAATGATAATTTCTATCGCATAGGGTGTTGTGAAAATTAAATCAGATAATGCACATATAATACATAACACACTGGCTATATATAGCTCAATGAATGTTCTAGCAGTTATCATTTTAATTATTATTAGTAGTATTATTATCATTATTATGACCAACAGCCCAATAGCAAATCTACTTGGATTTAAAACAACAACTTGTTCTATTGGTAGAAACAGGAGAGTAAGAATCAAAATCATATTATCCAGAATATATCATTATTTGTTAAATAGCTTCATACAAGTCAGCACAGAGATATTTGATGAAAGTCAGTACAACCATCCCTTCAGTTACTCATCAGACCAATAGTTTGCAAACATTTTTAATAATGGGCCAGATAGTAAATACCTTAGGGTTTGTGGAGCATACTGTCTCTGTCACACTATTCAACTCTGCCATTGTAGCATAAAAGTAGCCATAAACTATTCATAAACATATGGACATGGCTATGTTCCTAATAATAAATCTTCACTTACAAAAACAGGTGGTGGGCCAATTTGGCTTGAGGGCTGTAGCTTTCAGACCCTGCATAAGACAAATGTCTTTTGCTGAAACCTATTATTAATTGGGTTAATTAACACTATTTCTATAGCTAAAAACCCCAAGTTCTTAATGGCTTACTACAATAAATGTGTATTTCTTCACAGTTTGGTAAGCAACTTTCCAGTGGTGATTTAGGGAATCCTAACTCATTTAGGGAATCTTAACTCAAAGAACCCCTTGCTGGATCCTTTGTCTCCAGCCAGTCCTGGAGTGAAAAAAAAAAGAATGAGAAGGATCATGTCAGACTTCTTATGGCCAGGTCACATTTGAACCCACATTTCATTGGCCAGAACTCACTACAAAAGAGGCGGGGAACATAATAAGTTCCTATCAAAGAGCCCGGGAAAGAAATGAGGAGTGATCGGCACCTGGATAATCGCTACGAAAAACAAAAAAACAAACAAATGGGAAAGGGCTCACAAGGTAAAAAACAAGCCATTCTGTAAGCTTTGGCAGCCCTATTTTCCCTCCAAAAGATCTGAATCATCTTTCAGGGATAGCTACATAATTTGTTGGGCATAATATAAAATGAAAATGTGAGGCCCCCTGAACAAAAACCAGGTAAAAAAGGGGCTCCTGGGTGGCTCAGTTGGTTAAGCGTCTGCCTTTGGCTCAGGTCATGATCTCAGGGTCCTGAGATCGAGCCCCTCATTGGGCTCCCTGCTCTGCGGGGAATCATGCTTGTCCCTCTCCCTCTGCTTGTGCTCTTGTGCTCTCTCTCAAATAAATAAAATCTTAAAAAAAAAAAAAAAAAGCCAGGTAAAAAGATATTACCCTCCTTCTGTAGTCGCTCTTGAGTTATCATAGTATGTTCTTAATTTGTTATTTAATCTCTCATTCTCAGTCATGAGGATACTCACAAGTTAAGGGCACACTTTTCTAGGCACCTGGTATCTATCCATAATTCAGTACATGGGGCTTAACCTGGACCCTGACTCTCCTTCTATCTGCACCAAAGCCCCCCAACCCCACCCCCAGGGTAGAGGGATCAGCAGTCAAAATCCAGTCTGGGGTAGATGAGCCTGTTTGTGAGCTAAGACTCCAAGCCCCAGCTTTTGCTCCATTGTCATCAGACTTCACTTAACAAAACACAAATGCAAAGATAAAATTATTAAGAATTTCAAGATGGTGAACACAGAGCATTAAACACCAAGATTGGCCCCCCCCATCTGAGTGTAGGGTTCTATATAACTGCACTGGTCATATCCCCATGAGGCTAGCCATCCTACCCTTCCAGCTTGATCACTTGCCAGATCTATAAGTGTCCACTTTAAGAAGTTTAGTAAGGAATCACACCCTGAATGTCAAGCCCAGAGCCCTTTGCCTGCTTTTGCCCAGCTTTTTCCAACCTTCCTCTCCAGAAAAGACATTGCACTGGACTGTAGCAGAAATCTGGCAAAGATTGAATTGGCCTTCAACAGACAGCTCTTAGCTCTGGATTGTCTAAATTATTGCATGTTAAGGACATGCTAGTGGACTCAATATTCCAGCATTGAATTATTCTACTGTCTTTCAGATGAAATATTTATTCCTATTTTAAAAGTTGTATAGGTAGAATTTTTCTTTTTTTTTTTTGAAAGAGAGAGCATGCATTGAATTATTCTATGGTTTTTCATATGAAATATTTATTCCTATTTTAGAAGTTGTATAGGTAGATTTTTTTCTCTCTCTCTCTCTCTCTTTTTTTTTTTTTTGAGAGAAAGAGAGAGAGAGCATGAGTGGTGGGGAGGGACAGAAGGAGAGGGACAGAGAGAGAATCTTAAGCAGGGTCCATGCCGAGGTAGATCTCACGACCCTGAGATCATGATCTGAGCTGAAATCAAGAGTTGGACGCTTAACCAACTGAGCCACCCAGGTACCTCTCTATAGATAGAGTTCAAGAAGTTAGCTATCCATTCATTATTTATTCTGTGCTATGAATTTGGTGAAAGGTAATGTAGAGTCAAGGTGACCCTAGGCCCTGGATTAACCTAATGGCCTTATGCAAGATCTTGCACTTCTTTTTTTTTTTAAACATTTACTTTATTTATTTGAGAGGGAGAGCACAAGTGGGGGGAGGAGCAGAGGGAGAAGCAGACTCCCCACTGAGCAAGGAGACCAATGTGGGGTTCAATCCCAGGACCCTGGGATCTTGAACTGAGCTGAAGGCAGACGCTTAACCGACTGAGCCACCCAGGCACCCTTGGATGCCACATTTCTATAAGCCACCATTTCATCATCTGTAAAATGAGTTTGATAATATCCATCTCACAATATTTTGGAGAGTCTGACAAAGAAATAACATGTGTACAGATCTTGACACATAGTAAGCATTCAAAACCTGGAAACCATAGTGACTATGCATCGATGATAATGCCAGTCATTATTATTGAGAGGCGAGGGAAAATCTTCAGACATAATCCCTAAACTGCAAGATTATGAGCTTAGAAAGAAAATGAGTTCTAAATAAAAACTGCAAAACCAGGCATTAAACTATAGAGTCTGCAGCAGGATGGATCGTGTGTGTTATAAGAGCAACAATGAGGGCGCCTGGGTGGCTCAGTTGGTTAAGTGACTGCCTTTGGCTCAGGTCATGATCCTGGAGTCCTGGGATCGAGTCCCACATCGGGCTCGCTGCTCAGCAGGGAGTCTGCTTCTCCCTCTGACCTTCCCCCCTCTCATGCTCTCTCTATCTCATTCTCTCTCTCAAATAAATAAATAAAATCTTTAAAAAAAAAAAAAGAGCAACAATGATGGTGTAGTGGCTTCTCATTTGGATCAGAGACACTTTCAGAGAGTTTTTCCAGGCTGTTCTTGAGTCTGCTAGCTCTAAAAGTGAACATTTCCACATAATTTTTTGTGGAGGAGGAGAGCATACAATTTAAATGTATGGCCATTTCGCGGCTTAGGAATTTACAATGGGGCAATTATCTATGAAATGTGGGTGCAAGTAAATAATGTGATGCATGTACCCACAGTAAATAATAAAACAGGAAATGTAAGTGGTTTCTGGATATTGCCTTTAGGGCTGCAATTCAGCCAGCATTAGTTATATGCCATAAGATCAATAGGGAAGAGGAAGCAGCCTCATAAAATAAACATTTGTCTGCAAATTTTCCAGTTGAAGGAAAAGCTGGTTCTTAGTTCTGCTACCTCCACTGCACATGATGATTGGACATTAGTGAGTCATACAGCCTGGGTCAGCCTAAAATTGTCCCATAATGAAACTGAGATATAATAAGAGGCTATGCCATTTTTGTGTTTCCAAAGAAGGAGGCCTCTCATACAGCTGTACTCCTGTGTTGAAAACTGACCCTCAAAACAAGAAAATGGTATGGGACAATCTAAGATCTGAGATTAAAAGAGGCAACAAGACAACCTTGTTTCTGCTTCACAAAAGGATGTTCTCACAGTAGAAATACCTCTGTGGTTACCAGTAATAAGAACAGATCAAATCAGTCAGCTTCCTCTGAACTTTGGGGGTCTTATACATAATTTTAAACATGGGAGCCCTACTTACCTCATCAGGCTGATTTTATTTTTGACTTCAAAAATATCTAACTATTCTTAGAGGGTCCATGTATAAAAATACAGAAGTCTGCTGGGTTCTATCGTGTTCTAGCAGAGCACTGGAATTTCATTTCAATTTAGAATATCAGAAAGAACAAAACTTGCAGATCTGTTAGTGAATCTCAAGGTCTGCTCTATGTTTGAGAGGAGTGTTATATAACATATTTATATTTGACCATTCAGTATGGATGTTTGCCCTATATTGTCCCTAGAAACATATCTAAACTTGCCTTATTTTTCAGCAAGAGAGGAAGCCATCATATTTAAAATGTGCATGCCAAAATTAAATTTGTAAATTTGAGAAATTTACTTCTATGGCTGTATGAGTTTCTTATAGCTGCTATAACAAATCATCATAAATTTAGCAGCTTCAAACAACACAAATTTATTAACTTACAGTTCTGAAGGCCAGAAGTCTAAAAATAGGTTCACAGGCCTACATTCCTTCTGGAGGCTCTTAGGGAGAATGCTCTTCCTTGCTTTTTCTAGCTTCTGGGGCTGTCTGCATTCTTTGACTCATGGTCCCTTTCCTTCATCTTCAAAGGCAGCACGTAGCATCTTTTCTCTTCTCTGACCTCCAACCTCTTCCTCATGTGGATCCTTGTGATTACACTAGGCTCACCTAGATAATCCAGAATAATCTCCCCTCCACAAAATCCTTAATTTAATCACATCTTCAAAGTCTCTTTTACCCTGTAAGGTAACATATTCACAGGCTCTGGGGATCAGAATGGGGACATCATGGGGGGGGCATTATTCATCTTACCACAATGGCTGTCATCACCACAGAGACAGAGCAGAGTAGGGGTTTAGTAAATATCTTTTGATGATGTGCTTGAATTAATTATAACTCATTAATTTCATTAAGTAAACTAGAGTTTTAGGAAATTATTAGAAAAACTTCAGCATTTGAGGATTTGGCTTTAATTGAATTGAAGACAAAGAATGGGAATGCTCATTTATTACATTAGTGCTTGTCATTCACATTCATTCCTATACTTACCAAACATGTATTGTATACACAGGATGTATCAGATCCTAGGCCTGGTACTGAAGGCATGAAGACAAAAAAGACACAGCACTGGCCATAAGGAACTCACAATCACAACTGCAAAGAAATCATTGTTTTCGAGTGTTATAAATACGTGAACAACCAGTAGAAGATACTTTTGAGGTAACGGTTATGGGGCAGGGCCTTGGTGAAGGAGACTGGTAGAAAAGGGTAGAGAAAAGTAACTTAATCCTCATACCACCTTATTGCAGGTATTATCTCCAATTTCCATCTCCGAAGATGGAAAAAACCCACCTGAAGTAACTAAACGGGAATTCCAATCTTTCTTCCCTCAAATAAGATGTAAAGGATTCAATTTGTAACCCAGCGCCCTAGGATTTAAAGTCTCTCCTTTTTTGTTTTATTTTCTCTCTTAAATCTCTCACACACTATGGTAGCTTGGAGCTTCTGCCACTCTAGACGCCTGACTCCCAGCTGCTCTCCTATGCTTGTGGCCTGCCCTGTGGCTTCCAACCTCTCGTGATTATGTCCTCCCCACTTCTTCCTCAAGCCCTATCATCTCCCAGGCCAATGAGGCTGATGGGCCCTCTGCTGTCCTGCTGTGTTGTCAGAGACTCCCAGGGAAAGACAGAAAAGGAGGTTTTCTACACCACCAATGCTGCCCTCAGCCCCCACCACATTCTATACACAGCGTCAGGGAACTCCCAAAGGGTCAAGTTGCTCTCCAACTCTAAAACTTTGCTAAGAAGAAACCTGATTCTTTCATTAAATTCAACATGTTTTCAGTATATTTGGAACAACTTGTGTGTGTGAATCTACTTTTTCAACTGTTATGTTTTAGAAGTCTGAATACAGATCAAATATTTCACACAAACAGTGCTTAGCACAAGCACTCAGAAAATAAATGTTCTTGCTGAGTTTAAACTGTAGTTGAGGCAGAAATAACAAGTGTTGGGGAGGATGTGGAGAAAAAGGAATCCTCATGCACTGTTGGTTGGAAATGCAAACTGGTGCAGCCATTGTGGAAAACAGTGTGGAGGTTCCTCAAAAAAATTAAAAGTAGAATTACCATATGATCCAGTAATTCTACTATTGGGTATTTACCCAGAGAAAATGAAAACACTAATTTGAAAGGATATATGCAACCCTACGCTCATTGCAGCCTTATGCCTTATTTACAATAGCCAAGATATGGAAGCAGCCTAAGTTGTCCATTGATGAATAGATAAAGATGATGTGGTATATATATATATATATATATATATACACACACATATATATATATGAATACATATATATATGTATATATACATATATACACATATATACATATATATACATATATACATATATACATATATATATGTATTCATATATATACATACATATATATATATATATATATACATATATATATATATACAAACAGATGGTTACCAGATTCAAGGTGGGTGGAAGAATGGGTGAAATAGGTTAAGGGGATTAAGAGTACCCTATTCTTGATGAGCACTGAGAAATGTATAGAACTGTTGAATCACTGTATTGTACACCTGAAACTAATATAACACTGCCTGTTAATTATACTGGAATTAAAAAAATTTTAGTTGAGGCATATGAATAATAAGCAATAAACATAAAAAATAAATTATTGGGTGCCTGGGTGGCTCAGTCATTAAGCGTCTGCCTTCAGTTCAGGTCATGATCCCAGGGTCCTGGGATCAAGTCCCACATCGGGCTCCCTGCTCAGGTGGGAAGGCTGCTTCTCCCTCTCCCGCTCCCCCTGCTTGTGTTCCTGCTCTCGCTATCTCTCTCTCTGTCAAATAAATAAATAAAATCTTTAAAAAAATAAAATAAAATAAACTATTTAGTACACTAGAAATTGATAAGTACTATAAAAAAATTTTAAAGGAGCATTTTGGAAAAACAAGATTACTCACCTTGAAGTGTGAGAGTTTCAGAGAGATTGCCCAATTAATAAGTGGTAAAGTTCAACCTCTTTTTGTTACACCGAGCTGCCCTAATTAAGACAGATTATAAAGTTATTATGTATTAATGGTAATATATGAGGGCTTTTCTATTATAATCATGTTTCTAGAATACATATTCAAAATAACTTGAGAGTATCCATTCATTGGAAATTTTCTGTGAACACCAAGCACATTTCAAATCTGTTCTGGTAGAAATTTTGGATTTCCCCCTGTTTTTGAATGTATACACATTTCCTTGTAGAAAGCACAAGTTTTCTTTACTGGGAAAGCATGGGATAAAGGAGACACTCAGAAGACCTGATGTCTAGTCTCAGGTCCTCCATGAACTCCACGTTTGGTCTTGGACAAACCACTGAGCCTTTGCATCACAGCAGAGCCTTGAGAGAAGGGAGACCTCTGCACTTAATAAAAGGTCTACCAGAAGTGGCAACAGTCTACAAAAGCTCATATAAACTTGAATATGCAATTTAGAAACACATGACACATATGTCAACTACGTATTTTCTAAAGCTGTCATGAAAATGTCTAAGGGGAGGATTCTAATTTGACCCCCTTTGGTGGTGCCTGTGTACAGAGGTCTGCATTCCATACTCTGATACCGAGTGGCTGTCTTGCTTCCTTTTGCTATTAGGTCTCATTATTTACTATAGAGGTTTATTAATATTATGCCTCTTTGGGGTCCAACAGAAGCACTGAATATTATTACTCTAAATTTCAGTGCCTCTCTGATGTTGAATACTTACATCAATGCTCTACGATTACACCTATGACATGTTTGCCCAGGAAAACGGTGACCTCCCTAGGCTCCTTTATTCCAAGTCACAGGTCTTTTCATTTATCCCAGCTGGAAACTCTTTCTCTCTCTCTCTTTTTTTTTTGAAACTCTTTCTCTTACCTAGCTTTCCCTTTAAATTCCACCCACTAGTTAGTGTAAGAAGAGCCAAAGCCAGTGGAGTATTTCAAGTAACATCTTGCCGCTGTCCCAGAGAAGGAATCATGCTACCCTCCCAGAATTCGCTGCTTCCCTCTATGCCTCCCAAGCTCTCAAGGTTTATTTTTTCCATCTGAGAATTAGACTTAAAAAAAAAAACCCTCAATTTCCTCCGGTCCTTTTATCCTCTGTTTCGGGACTCTGGCCATTCCTTTATTTCTCACCAACTGAATTTTTAGGAATCAGCCCAGCAAATGAACATCAGGCATCAGTGCAGAAGTACAATTGGCCGAATTACTGAGTCTATCTTGTTCCAACAGAGTCTCTTGAATTTTGGTCAGGCCTCATTCAGCCTGGAGCTTTCTTATCAGTACTGACCCAGCAGGATCCAGAACTATTTTCAATGTCAGCCCTAAACTCAAGAACCTCACACAAAATGGGCATTATTCTCATATTCCATGTTAGAATTCCAGTGACACCTACAACTCTAGACCCAAACTAAGAGGACTAATCCAGAGGCTCCTTGGGGTTAGGGGGAACAGAGAGAAAGTTCCTATTATACTCCCACTCCTGACTGATTACATAGAGGGATGAAGATCCATCCTGTCTGATTGTGTTGCCATTAGTCACATGGCTATCCAGCACTTGAAGTATGGTTAGTGTCCCCAGGGAACTAAGATTTTAATTTTTATTTAAAAAATAAAATAAGTTAAAATTTAAAACTGCAACTCAATGCAGTTATTGAAAAACTTATAAGAAATGATTTGGTTTTGTGACTATATATTGTCAACTGTTAATTTTATGAAATCTAAATACAGGTTACGTATTTTCCAATGAAAATTTAGTGTCAATTTTTGAGATGTGCAGCAAGTGTAGAATACACCCCAGATTTTGAACACCTAGTAACAAAAAATATAAAACAGTTCATTTATAATTTTATATTGGTTTCAGATTGCAATCAGTTTTGGATACATTGGGTTAAATAAAATACCTTATTTATATTGATCACACCTGTTTCTTTTGAGTTTTTCAAGTGGCCAGTCAAAATCTTAAATTATATTTGTGTCTCACATTCTATCTCTGTCTGTCATCACTCTAAATCAACCTTGGGAGTATGGGAGAATAAATGCTGTCCAGTCCACCATGTTCAGATTGTTGTTGTGGGAAATTACTTCTGTTAATCACTTTCCACGTTCCAGAGACTATTCTAAGTTCTTTACCTGTGTTATATTGTTTAATAACCCTAACAACCCTATGATGGAGAGGTAATGGAAGCTCAAAGATCAAGCATGGAGCCCCCTAATATCACATAAGCAGGAAGTGGCAGGCTCAAGATTTCAAGACAAATTTAAGTCCTGTCTTGAAAGCAATAATAATGATATTTTAACACAATTTGTGATGTGCTTTCATAGGAGCTTTTTGTATCTTTTTCATTAATCATAAATATAATCCTATGGATTGTATTTACCTCACAGAGAGGATGTGAGTCTGAACCAAGAAAATGGGTGTGAAATGCTAAAAGTGATGTCTAGTACATGTGAACTACTATTATTTTTCAGATGGGAAAATTACAATGTTACCTTTGTCTGATTCCACAAGTAAACTATTGCCACTTTATCATGCTGCCTCCCATTTCAGGATATTGGTGACACAAATTACCATAAATTTGCATGCAGCTTTTCCAGTTCAGTGTTCGGGTTGTTTGTTCTGTTTTTTGACTTACGAATTATATCGACTACGCTGCTTCCCCTTCACCTTTCTGGTTATTTCTTAGGTGTGGCCAGTGCCCCCTCACATATTAATCCCTAAGTTAATCTTCAGTCAAAATCATCTCCCTTTAATGTAACATGGGGAGAATTTAACCTATGCCTTTTTATCCACATTTTCGTATCATCTAAAAAAGCAATAGCCCAGAAATTAATGCTTACTAATTTTTAGCTATGTTTAACACCAATAGGCAGTGCAAAACACCCTAGAAAAAACAAAAAACAGGAACCTCCCAGTGACTTCCAATCCTGTCTTTCAAATAGTGTTATGCTCCGACTGAAATAAATGAGTACAAAACTGGAGCCAATGATAGTAGTTCTTATTCCACGGACTTGCCCATGGAAACTACAGATGCCAAGCACACCGTGCTATTAGAAGCAGCATGTCTAGAAAGCCCTTGGTGAAATTGCTAAGGAGAAAAACAGACATTTGATTTGGGCTTCTCTCCTTCCGTCCTTCATAAATCACTGGTGAATCAATTTCAGTAATATCAATAAGGAAGCCTTGGTGGGTAACCCAGACCTGACTAGAGGACAGAAAAAAGTCACTAATTCTAGTTGGTATTATATTTTTGCAATTTACAAAGTGCACTCACACACATTATCTCCTCTGAGCCTCTCAGCCTCATGGGGAGAGTATGTGTAAAACCTCATATCTACTGTGCTCTTCAATTCATTCCTTTGCCACTGCCCCCTACTAGATGGAATGTAAACCCGTGACAGCCAGAGTCATTTCTGTTTCGTTAGTGGCTGTGTCCCCAGCACCTAGTATAGTGCCTGGCCGCACAGAAAGTACACAATGAAAAACTGATTGAATGAATTACACGCATGACCTAGAAAGACCAAGAGGTGGTACCAGCCCACGGTGAGAAGGCAACCACAGGCAAAGCTGAGCGAGAACTCTGGACTCTGTTCACCGCCCCCTCCCTGGCCAGAAGCTGGCTTCCCACTGATAAATGAAGGACAGGTCTCTTTTACATGTGAGATGTGTTCAGTTGTCCCATAATCTTTGAGTCTGTTATTTCAAATGGATGAAAATGAGATTTCAGAGAACATCCAACCAAAGGTAATACCACAGTGAGTGAGTCAGTCTGAGCCAATTAGAGTTGACAGGTGAGGAACCTGATTGTGAAGCCCCATGGCTGGGCACTCAGGTTCAAGGTCCCTTTTGTTGCGCAGTGAAAACGTCACAGAATTGGAAAAACACATTAGAGCAAGTATATATCTGTCTCCACACTGAATTATGGCCCAAACTGAACATTTGCATTCAGCTTAAAAAAAAAAAAAGGGAAGGAAAGAAAAGAAAAGAAAAGAGGTACAGAAGAGCTGTCGAGACATTGGTCCCACACAGTGCTGAATGAAACACTTTCAGGGTGCCCATAGGCACTGCCTTGCCGTGAGAGCCAGGAAGGACTTGCACAAAAAGAGGGTTAAACCCCAGGAAGCAAGGAAAGGCATGGACATCTAATTCCCTTCGATTTGCTATGATGCTAAAGGAAACCCAGCAAGAACCAGAGTGCTCAGGACCACACCGACAGCAGGGGTGGGCAGAGGCAGGGGAAACCAGCATTTATACACATACATCTTTCAGAAACCAAAACAAGTTTTGTTTCTTGGCGCTATGCCATCAAGACATTGAAATGTTTAGTTCTTATTTATTTATCCACTCTTCCACTTACTTCACAAATACAAACCATGCGTCCTGCATGCACTGGGCTGGGTACAGGATGATGGGTACCTCAGACATGTTTCCTCTTCTCAAGGAGTTTCACTCTATTACATGGGGGAGACAGCCACAAACAAATAATAGGTTTGTAAGACAATTTTTTATATGTAATTCTAAAAGCTTAGTTTCCTCGGGCTGCTGTAACAAATTATCACAAACTTGCTGTCTTAAGACAACAGAAATTCATTTTCTCACAGTTCTGGAGGTTAGAAGTCTGAAATCAAGATGTCAGCAGGGAGCTGCTTTTCCCAAAGGCTCTAGGGGAGAATGCTTGCTTGCCTCTCCCAGGGTCTGGGGGCTCCTGGGCTTCCTTGACTGGTGGCTATGTAACGCCAGTCTCTGCCTCCCTCTTTGAATGGCCTTTATTCCATCTGTCTCTCCTCTGTGTGTCTTGCGTAGAGACACTTGTCATTGGATTTAGTGCCTACCCAGATACACCAGGATGGTCTCATTTCATGATTCTTAACTGAATTACATATGCAAAGACTCTTTTTTCCAAATCAGGTCTCACATTCACAAGTTCCAGGATGTGGATGGTTTCCAGGAAGGAGCCCACCATTCAAACCACTAGAGGTAGTATACATGAATAATGATATTATCCGGAAAACCTATATCTAGGGGAGATCATACTCCAGTTGCATTTGAAATGGTATACAGAAAATGTCAGAGTTCTATAGGCTCGGTTGGGGCAGTAGGCTGCCATGCTAGGCAGGGGGGTTAGCAGGAGCTAAAGTATAAAGACATAATGGGTGAGTATTAAACAACAGCAAGCAGCTCAGTGTGTCTGGAGGGTAATGTGAGTAAAGAAGAGCTGCAAAAGACAAGGCTGGGAACTGAGGCCGTGGCCAAACCATGGATCACTCATACTCCGTGCCATGGAGCTGGAGCTGTCGGTCGGTAGTTCTTAGCTGGCATGCCCCAGCACACTGGTGGCTGGCCTGTTCATCAAGTGTTGGTCAAATGTTGGGCGTGGCTACGCTCTAGCCATACTGAACTTCCAACTCTTCAAACTAGACACACTCACTCTCTCCTCTGGATTTGTGACTTGCTTTTTTCTCTACCGGAAATGTTGAGTATCATTATTCTCATTTTATAAATAAGGAAAATGAATGGACATGGAATCAAGACACGACTCCAGGTGTTCTGCCTCCAAAAGCACTTATTTGTCCAAAATACCACATTGTTAACCCCCAATAAAACACTCCAAGGATAAATGGTAGGTGTTATACCTGCATACTATATTTGAAAGCAGCAAAAAAGGAGCAAATGCTCCAAATAATAGTGACTTAAACAAGAGGTGTTTATTTTTCTCTCTCAAGTAAATGAGGTGAGTTGTCCAGGGCTAGCATGGTGACTGTGCTGTCTAAAGCCCCCCAGAAAAGAAAAAGATAAATAAATAAAGTCCTCTGGAACCCAGCTCCTCTTCTCCCCGAAATATGGTCCTGTCCTCACGATATAAGGTGGCTGCTAGAAATCTTGCCATCAGAGATTTCTGTTCTAAGCCTAACGATGGTGAAAGGACAAACAACAATGGAAAAAGGCAGCAACCAGATGATATTTAAGGTAAGTTTTTGAAAGCTAACTCATGACACTTCTGTGTCTGTATTGGGCAAGAATGCCCACCTTCTCTTAGAGCTCCTGTAGTAGCAGGAGTCAGGAGGAAGCTTCGTGTGCTGCAGATGACTCTCCTCCTGCCTTCCCCATGCCACCACACACCGCTACTGGCAGGAGTCAAGAGGGCCCCAGAACGCACTGCATTCTTAGCTAAACCTCACGTTGCCCATTCCTCTGCACGCAGAGCCCCACCATCACTATCTGCCCTGTCATTATCAAAGTGTGCCTATCGCTCCATCAGCATCAGTCACCACAAGAACCCCTGACTCTCAGGCTAGACTTCACTCCCAGGACTCTAATTCCCGCTGAACTTTATGAACAATGAGACAACACCTATCTCTTCTTCCATGCTCTATCCTCTTATTTCGTTTCATTTTTCTACATAGCATTTGTCATCACCTGACATAATGTTTTTTTAACTTGTCTATTTCTGCCTGGTAGATTATAAACTCAATCTGGAGGTAGGGGGCAGAGATTATTGGAACTTTTATTTTATTCACTGTTATATCCGTACATCCCGTCCCTCCCACCCCCCACCACTCCAGCAACCCTCAGTTTGTTTCCTGAGGTAGGTGCTCAATAACGATTTGTTGAATGAATGAATGAATGAATGAATGAATCTCATTGGTCAGGACCTATACATGTGGCAAGACCTGCAAGGGAAGTTGGGAAATGTCTTTATGCAAGTGATCACATGCCTCACCAGAAACTGGGAAAAGGAAAGTATAGATCTTGGGAGATAATCAACATCCTCTCACATAGAGGGCACCTACTAAGTGATCTCATGTAAACCTTATGAATATATTTACCTTCACTAAAATAAAACTATAATGACAATATGCAAAAATCTGCCTGAAAGACAAGATGCAGGATATGTGATTTTGGAGTTTTGGTGACAGAAAGCCCTGTCTAGATAAAGGAAAATAAGTATATACATATGTCATGAGACTTTGCTGTGCATACGAGTGAACTGATGCTCAAGGAAATGAAGTAACATATTCTGGGACACAAAATCCATTAAGTGTCAAAATGAGGGCCCAAACTCTTGGTTTTGTGCTCTCCCAGGTATGCCAATGCCATGAAATTTTTGTCATACTGTTGGGTTGTTGTTGATTTTCCACAGACGGAGACAGGCAGGGAGGGAGAGATGAATATATATGTGGTCAGAAAATCCATATCCTTCAGACAGAGCTAAAGAGTAAGAGGTGAAGACAGCTCAGGAGAAATGAGAAGCCAAGGAATTTTGAATTTGTTACTGATGTGTTTTTGGCAAAAAGACTTTTTTTTTTTATTTAATTTTATTATGTTATGTTAATCACCATACATTACATCATTAGTTTTTGATGTAGTGTTCCATGATTCATTGTTTGCGTATAACACTCAGTGCTCCATTCAATATGTGCCCTCTTTAATACCCATCACCAGGCTAACCCATCCCCCCACCCCCTTCCCCTCTAGAACCCTCAGTTTATTTCTCAGAGTCCATAGTCTCTCATGGTTCGTCTCCCCCTCCGATTTCCCCCCCCCTTCATTTTTCCCTTCCTACTATCTTCTCTCTTTTTTTTTTTTTAACATATAATGTATTATTTATTTCAGAGGTACAGGTCTGTGATTCGTCAGTCTTACACAATTCACAGTGCTCACCATAGCACATACCCTCCCCAATGTCTATCACCCAGCCACCCCATCCCTCCCACCCCCACCACCCCAGCAACCCTCAGTTTGTTTCCTGAGATTAAGAATTCCTCATATCAGTGAGATCATATGATACATGTCTTTCTCTGATTGACTTATTTCTCTTAGCATAATACCCTCTAGTTCCATCCATGTCATTGCAAATGGCAAGATTTCGTTTGGCAAAAAAGACTTTTAACATGCTCCATCATGATTGTTGGAGTCTAGCAAGTTCTAGATGTCTTTCTGTTAATCCAGTAGCTTATTTGCTATTTTATTTACTTACTGAATATTGCATATGTGCACTCAAATGTAAACTTTTCAACTGGAATCAGAGGTAAATTTCCAGATTCATTTGTGTTAGTAGAATGCCCTATACATTGCTGAAAATGAATTAAAGTAAAAAAAAAAAAAGTCATCTTTTTCTTTTTCCCAGCTCCCCTTATAAGATCTAAGTGTTGTAGCTTGTTGACAATTTTGCTGGTGATGTGTAAGGCTGAGCCAGTCTCAGCTTTCTGCTCTTCAGATGTTGAGTCTAAAGAAGTGCTGACAAGCAGGAGTTAAAAAAAAAAAAAAAAAAAGGCTGGCACATTTTTGGCAAGCCATTTGACATGTGGGACCATTATTATTTAGAAAGCAAGATGGCTTCTTGTGGTAGACAGTTCTGCCTACCCACCCCACCACCACATACTCACAGAAGACTATCACCTTGTCCAAGGTCGGGAAGCCAACTAATAAGAAAAAAAAAAAAGAGTCCTAGAACTGCCTGTGCCTTCATGCTGTGGTTGTAAATAGGAAGTGAGGGGAAAACATCTTTCCAACACAGGCATCTGATCCCACCTCATCAAGGAAGTAGGACTTGATTTTTTCCGTACCAGAGCCCCTACTCCACAACAGTGCAATTCCTCCTTTATTAGTTTTCACCTGCCTACCTTGTGGTCTGTGAGCATAGGAACCGATATTGTCTTTTCACCTAGACATCTCCAAAACTTCTTTATTGCCTGGTGCATAATTGATATGCCATAAATATTATTGAATTTAATCAGTTCAGCTATCACAGCTTAAAGGGAGAGTGTGAGTTGGAATACGTGGGAGCATGGAGAGGGTTAAGAAAAAAATAAATTAACATAGAGGAAAATCATTAGATAAAAAAACAAATGAAATTTGAGTATCTGTCCACTGAAATTTTGGTCTTCATGATCAGTTTATAAACGAATTTTTTCATGTTCAAGGCATAGATACATTTCTTTAGGGCTCGAACAACATAAGGCATCTAAACATCTTACATTACTGTCGTTAACAATGGCATTGATTTGCATCACTGTCATTCTGAGCTTCACATGCGATACAAAGAAGCATAAGTTGGTTGTCATAGAAATTAGGAAATGATTCAGATTCTTAAAGAAGCTTGATTGGAATTTGGAAGTGACTTACATTCAATGTATTTTTAGTTGATGTTGAAGCCAAACTCAAAATGAAATCTTCTATCAGTTAATTAAGTGTGTAGAAGAATTTCCAATTAGATTTCATCAAAAGAATTGCTGTGATGAAATAATGGTATTCTATTTAACACATTTCCTCCAAATTTCTCCCCATACCCCAATCCTACTTCAGATTTCCTAACCCCCCAATCAAAGAGACAAAAAATAAACAAACTAACAAAACAAACTTTATGAGTAGACGGTAGAGCCATAATTTCTTTCTTTTTTTAAATTTAAGTTCAAGTTAGTTAACATATAGTTTATTATTAGTTTCAGGGGTAGAATTTAGTGATCCATAATCTCTTGCCTTACTTCTTGTAGAGCACTAGGGGTCCTTTTTAGAAGGTGGGGTATTGAGCTAGAGAAGCTGTTAAATCCTTTACATATGTGGGTTCACCCCAACTATCAGTGTTAGAATCCTGAAATTCTAAGTGATAAATGACATGAAAGTTGAGCAACTTAACATTTATATTTCTATACATATATACATTATGAGGATGTGTATTTCTATACCATGCTAAGGGGGAAAAGCCGTCAGAAAGATCTTATGTAAATCTTATACATATTTTTACCTTCACTGAAATGAAATGAAAGGAGACACCCTTTATAAAGAGACTATTCTGAGATTTTAAACATATTAGATATATAATTACAGTCACTCTGCTATAGTTTATATTTACAATTTCTTCTTTACTAAATACTTCTCAGTATAATAATGGCTAATATCTATTAAGTTATTACTATGCTTTGGGTACCATATTAAGTGTTTATGTATATTGTGGCATTTAATTGTCCCAACAACCCTAGGGATAGTTACTATTATGATCTTTATTTTACCTATTCAGTAATTCAGCATAGAGAGATTAAATGACTTGCCAAGTGGCAAACTCTTATCTCAAACTCCAAAACCCTCATCAACTCCTTTAGTTTTAAGTATGCTTGTAAACTTGTATGGTCTGTTACAGGTAATATGCATAATAAAGACATTTTGCCTCTTTTCAGTGACCACTCATTTTGTGATTTTGTGACTTTTTTTGTGTGTGTGTGTAACTTTGAGTGTCATTCTGGCTAGACCCTGAGTCCCACCTCTCTCAATTTCCCCCATATGTTATTCTTGCCCTGGGTAAAAGTTCTGAAGGTCAATTTTATCTACTCACAACTTTCTGGTGAAAAAAAAGCTCAGTTCCTTCTCCATCATCTATTTTGCTTCTTTTTCCCATCTCCACTAGAAAAAATATCCCCAAAGGAAAGATTCATAACATCTGTACACAAAACAAGAAGAAAGAATGATCTCAATTGTCCAAAAGTATACTGACTCACTCTGAGAGCAGCTGGGATCAGAGAGGATAAAATTTGGGGATCTGAGTTGCACACTGAGTGACTGTATGTGGCCTTCATAAAAAAGAAAGCCTACATACGAACTTGTGCTAGTTCCTATTTTGAGTTAAGCAAACTTTTGAATTCTGTGGACTGGGAAAAATAAATAAATAAATAAAGGCATAAGCAATGAGAGAACCTTTCTTATGAGATGCATCAAAAAGAGTGTAAATAAATAAATCAGTACAATGAGAAACATCCAGAAATGCAACTACTTCCCAAGGCTTGTTTGAGTGTGATAGATTTCAACTAGATTTGAAAGGTAAAAGCAGGACAGACAACTTTTGCTCTCTGACCATGGTGGACATAAAAATTAGGAGGAATTAACCTCTAACTAATCCTTCCTTAAACACTGTTAAGAGGTAAGCTGAAACATTTTAAAAATTTTAAGAGTTTATTTGAGCAAAAATCTATTGGATTAGGGCAACACCAAAGTGGTTAGGGGCACTCCATAGACAGGAGCTAGGGGGAAAGACTTAAACAGAAAAGGTGCAGAAGAAAAGCAAGGAAATTATTTAATTGCCTACAGCTTAAAGCCTAGTTAACTGTGATTGGTTGTTCTTAAGTTTTGATTTCATAACCTTGAGGCATTTACAGGCTCAGGTTTTGGGTTGCTTACGTCAGCCATCCCAGCACTGGAGCCACCTCAGTGCAATGGCCTCCTTGTTTAATTAACTGAATAGCGCAGAGCAGAAGTCACATTTTTGGAGAAATAGAACACAACTTGCCCACCAAGCAAATAGAGCTAGAAGAATCTGAAGAGAGTGGGAATGGATTTACCTGAGCAACTCCAGCCAAACTGGAAAAAACATTCTGTCGTGTTTCAAAAGATCTCACAAAAAACACTCTTTCATCCATGTTTAAAAACTCTTGCCAACAGTAAATGGTGACTTCTATGCAATTCAAGACCTCCATAGGGTAATTTTCATAGACACTTTATGTTAAAAATTTTTTTTAAGTAAATGAAGACAGAGGACAATACATCTCCATTCTCTTAGTCAAAATTCTTTCTAAAATAGAAGGTTTTAAATTTAATTTTCCTTAATTTTTCTCTCCTTCGAGCTAAAAACCCAAACCCATTTAGTTTTTTGCTCTTGGATCTCTTGCTTTGTGTATTAGAACAAGTACATCTGAAAGCAAAATTTAGATTTAAACGCCTTAGGTTGAAATGCTTTCACTAAAATGTTCTCCATTTCAGAAAACACTTTTGGCTTTTATTTACATTTGAACATCCTTGTAAATTAGGTATTTTTTCCCCCTAAAATGGCTTAAAACTTTTGCATTATAAGATGCAGATCACTTGATTACTCAATCCAATATAATAAAAATGAGTTTCTGACAAAAGCAGCTTTAAAGAAGCTTTCCTAGACTATGACAATAAAAAAGTCCATTTGCCGATTTTGTCTGCCATTGCTGAATTAGGAAAGGATATAAATGTCATTGAAAGACAGATTATTTATTATATTTTCCCATCTGCTTACTACATTGGTTATTTGAGTCTTTTCTAGGTGTAAAATGCTTCATATTAATAAATTCAAATGATGTCTGTTGTCTTGTACAAACACAGATGTCATTTTTGCAGCTTGAACTTGTTTAAGTCCACAAAATAAAATAATAAAAAATAAAAACATGAATTTTGAGTTGACAAAAAAACTGTAGTAAGAACGAAAAGCCCACGTTCAGGTTTTATACATTTGTCTCTTACTCAACAATACAATATTTCACTTTATCCCTAATCCCCACTACATAAATCACTTAAAAATTTTGTGTGTGTGTGATGGTATCAAATGTAATATTGTTTACGTTTCCTATCAGTCCTTATAACAATGATTTCCATAGAGGACCAGATTCATAACCACAGTGAAATTTGGTTTTTTTTCCCCCCATTGGTGTTTATTAAACTTGAAACAAACTAGGCCATTGGTATACAGGCCAAATGGTCATCTGTCTAGTCTCAGTCTTCTGTCTCACAATGATCAAAACAACGATTCCATCCGAAAATGAGAAGCTGGGTTGGACCAATCAGCATAGCCTAAAAGATATTTTGAGGACACGGGTCTCAGCTTTTGTTTTCAAAGCAATATATAGCAATAATACTTCAATATGACTGCAGGGAAGCCTTCATATCAGACACTGGCCTGGCTTAGGAGACTAGCTTGGAGCAGTCCTCTACCTATTTCTGCGAGATTCATATTTGACACATTCTAGCTCATTTTCCAGACCCATGTCCAGCTGCCAGAAATGGGAAGCATATTGTAAGACTGCACTTCTTTTCTCTGAGTGTGATTTTTGTACATTTAGAACCACAATGTTATCATTTTTGCCTCCTGGAAGATAAAATTGATGATGATGATGATGATGATGATGATGCTCATTTATTGAGCACTCACCATATGCCAAGCATTGGACTAAGAACTTTTTATTATTTAATCCATATGACAGTCCTATGAGATAGATATTATTCTTATTATCTCTATTTGGCAGATGAGGAGAAACAGAAGCTAAAAAGCTTCAGCCTTCACTGAGATCCTACCCCTATTAAATGAAAGTCAGAACTACAACCCAGATTTGGCTGAGTCCAGAATGTGCACTCCTAACCACCATGCTGTATTGATTTTAACTATTAAAGGAATACAAACTCATTGGATCTAAAGTTCGAGGACACTTTTGTGTTTGTTTCATTTGAGAGTCCTCTATCACTTCTTGATTCCACTGACAAAAGCACTAGATAAAGTTAAAACCTGTATGGTTGCTGAGCTCTTTGGAGTTATGTGTATTGAAATTAAAGGAAAGATAAATCCTAGTTGTCTCTTGGGCTTACTATAGAACTTGATAGTCATCAACCTTTCTGCCAGGATATTTATCATCTTGGCAACTCTAGAGGAGGAGATGATTTTGTCTTCGACAAATAAGATTTTCCTCCAAGGTATATATGAGGTAAACACTGAATGCCCCCAGTATCATTGAGATCTATTTCAGCACAGTTGGGCTTATGTAAGGAAGCACAGAAGAGTTCAGACGTTATCTTCAACAAGCCCTGAGGCTCTGAACAAAATGGGAGCCCCTTCTCACACCGCCTTCCCAGTTTCCAGGCATCCAAAGCCCATACTCTATACCCAGATGTTCATAACACTCCTCGACTGCAGGCCCTGTAAACACAGAGCACTCTCTACTGTGGCCTTCATCAACTTTGTCACCTTGGCACTATAATTTGTATTATATCCTCGTAGAGCTCTGCTTAATATTGTTACTGAATTCCAAATTTCAGACATGAATAGAATCATAAGTACATCTCTCCAGTATCTTCTTGTTGCAGATAAAATATCCAAAGTTAAGACACGGGCCCCAAGGCACCCAGTTGGTGAGTGGCAAGAGCGGGGAAAATGTTATCACCTGTCTGTGACTCTCAGTCCCGCGTTCTTTGCCTTACACCACATCACCACCTCCTACATCACGCTTTTAGCCCGTTAACACCCCCCCCACCACCAATTAATCTGTCACATAGATCCCTGTGAACAGCACTCTCCTTCTTTCCAAATACCTTATGCATTTCAGCAGGGGATGGTTTTAGAGACAAGAGTAATGAATAAGTTTAGTGATTGTAGGAGCTCCAGGCCTAGGCAGTTCAGTTAGATAGAGAGCCTTCTGACAAACAACACTTATATTCATTGTTGAGACACATTCATCACACTTTGGCCCAACCAAAACTTTAGAAAGTTCTTGGAAAGCCACAGCTAATCATGGGATGAATTATGAGATAGAAAGCAGGGCCTATGAGAAGAAAGTATACAGAATTTAGGATTATTCAGCCTGAAAAAAGAAGAAAAAACAACAACAAAGAAAGCTACTTTCAGAATTTCCTTCTGATCAAGGGGATTTATAATACAGAAAAAAAGTGAGTTGTTTTCTATGGTTAGGACACAAAAAAATTGGGCTTAAAGTATAGCAAGATAAATGAGTGGCCCTACTGAGTGTCAATGTGGTCAATTAGGGGGCCTTTAGAGACCTTCTGTAGCCTTTCCTCAAGGGAGGAGCTTGACCTGCACTCTGTAGGAAGCCATCTTATAAGAGGCATTGAAGAGCAGTATATGCCTGTAATGGTCAAGCCAGGCTCTTTGCTGAAGGCAGAGGCATACACAAAGTCTTGAGTTTCCTCACAATCAGATTACCTAGAGGTGATTTTGTTTGCTTTATAACTACTGAGAAATTTTGAGGAATCACCTACCACAGGCAAGCTTCTATCATGTGGGCAATGAACCCTCTATTGTCATTGACAAAGGGATCAAATTTCATCCCGTCTCAAAAAGAGCATTCAATTTTGGACCATAAGATGGTTAAAACTGCACTCTGCAAACAGGTTTCCAAATCAGTTTCTTTACTAGCATAATGGGATAAGATCTGCAATTCTCCTTTTTGAATTACTCTGTCTGTACTTTGAGAAGCACAAAGTCAATCTTCATTGCTACCAAAATCTGAAGGTTAAGTTTCCAGGCAAGAAAGGAGGTGGTTCTGGAGCCATGATCTGTCACTGATGTCAACCTGCCAGAAGTAACTTATCACAGCACAGGGATTGGACATTTTAGTTTGAAGCCTTGTTCTTTTCTCACTCCTGAGTATCTTGACATTCAGTCACTTTTTTTTCTTAATTCATTGGAAGAAAGATGCAATAGAAGAGAATTTATGATCTCCAGACTTTAAGATGCTTTCTTTATACCATCATTGTTGATTTCTTGTATACCAGCCCTACCAGTATTTTCTCATGTCCTTTTGAGAACTCATAATTGTTCCAAGGCAAATAGTGAGGGTTGTTGGAAAACATATAAATCACCAATTTATATATTTTTTAAATTGAGAGATAAACTCTATTTTCAAGGTAGGAGAAGGTTCTTTCATTATTAATTCCAAAAGTGAACTGACCTTTAATTAGTGCTATTTTTATCATCATTTTGATCTTAAAATGAAAGTCATCTTTTCAACACCTGATCCCTTATAGGTGAGTTTCAGGTGGGTGGCAAAGTAAGTTATCCTCTTCGGCAAAGCTTATTGCATATGTGTGGAGGTGAGGGGGTGTAGGCATTTAGATTTAATGGGTCTTGTGTTCAACTATATTCTTTCTTACTAAAAATCTCAAATTAACAAATCTGACCCTTGTTGAGTGAGTTACATTTGCAGTGGAGGAGAGTACAGAGAAAAGGATTGAATAATGAGGGAGATGCCATTTGAAAGATAATCCTAAGTACAAAAGAGGTAAATTCATATTCATCTTTTTGATACAAGTAGTTGTCTTCCACTGAATGTCTCCAATATTTAAGAATAAAACCAGTGGTCTAGTTTTTATTCTCCAAAATTTACCTGATTTTTGTGACAGTGTCTTAATCTACTCAGACTGACATTAACAAAATACCATAAACTGGGTGGTTGAAGTAAGAGAAATTTTCTTAGCATTTTGGAAGTTGGAAGTCCCAGATTGGACTGTCGGTAGGTATGGTTGGGTTCTGATGAGAACCTTCTTCCTTGGCTTGCAGACAGCTGCCTTCTGGCGGTGCGCCCACTTGGCCTTTTCTCCATGAGTGCATGAGGGGAAAGAGAGAGAGAGAGAGAGAGAGCAAACTCTGGTGTTTTTTCTTATAAGGGCACTAATCCTATTATGAGGGTCCCACCCTTGTGACCTCATCCATCCCTATTTACCTCCCAAAGCCCCCATCTCAAAATCCCATTACATTGGGGGTTAGGACTACCAACATATGAATTGGGTGGGGAGGGAAACACAAATATTCAGTCCATAACAGACAGTCAAGCTAGAGTTTAACTAAACTATGCATCATGCTCAGTAAAAGCTGTGCCTAGGCACATCTTCCTTTTATACTCCCAGACTCAGGAATCCTCCAGAAATCCACATCCTCCATCCCCAAAGCTGCATCTCCACCAGCCCCTCTCAGCCACGTCTGCATTTGTGGAGAAGGCTCCAGCTTTCTTCCCCTCCTGTCTTCCCCATGGAACCGCCAGTTGTCACCCTAGAGGTCAGAAAAGGGGCCGTGTGCATGATCAAAGGGGTGATAGTACCACATTTTGCAACATTCAGGGGAAATACGCCTCTTTCTCATTCTTGTACATTTCTACCGTTGGTCTTATATATCTCTGATCTACTCTCTCTGGCTCATCAAGGACAAGAATCCACATGGTTCTCTGCCTTAGCAGCTTGAGAACTTTATTATAGTTTACATTGATAAAGTGCCTTATGACTTAAAATGCTTTCATAAACACCAGTTGGCATTATATGCACTTTTATAAGGTGGAGAGACTCACATTACATGGGTTGACCCTTGCCTGAGGACGGAAGTTTAAGTGGTAGATTCAGGACCCAACCCCAGTCTTCTGAGCCACAGGTCCAGGCCCTCCCATGATGCCAGTTATCCATTACAGAACACCGCCACTGTCTCTGCAGTTATGCTACAAGAAACATGTCCAATTATCCTGAGATGCTTTTGTAAACATAAAAACGAGTACATTTTAATAAATGAAATTATATAAAGGAATGCATGCATACCTACATACATACATATATTTTTTCAAGGATGGAAAACACAAAGTATTCTGTTGACTTCCCACCACCTGCTTCTTTCAGTCTTGCTCTTTCTCTCCAGCTGCCCCCCCAAGGAGGGAAGGTTTATTTTTTGAGCTCCGCATAGGTTCCCAGCACCAAGCTGTACCCCACATGGGAATCACAGGCTATTGTTAAAGGAATTCACTTTGAAACTGAACAAACTTTGATCCCAAACCTGATTGTGCCAGTTAGCCATATAAACTTGAGGTTATTAATTTTCTTTTCTGCGGCTCAGCTTCCCCATCTGTTAAGCTGGAATAAAAGCAGTAGCCAGGATGATTGTGGACATTAAATAAGCTAACTCATGTATAGCACTAGGCACGTTATCTGCGATGTAGTAAACATTGCCTATTGTCATTATTATGATTGCTATTTATTGTTCAAAGATAAACAAGATGTAGCTTTCACTTCAGAAGATTCACGATGTAATAGAGAAATGGAACAGGCTTAAATAACGCCAGTATGCGCAGATTCCAGGAAGGGGACGGAGCTCAGAGACACATAGATTTTCCTCCCACAGCTCTCTTCCTACTCATTCCCAAATGTCATGACTCTCTTGCCCTAAGACTTAGCAAAATCCTAACTGATTTAATCTCCAGTACTTTTTTTTTCCCTGAGAAATAAAAATTCCAATGCATGAAAGTATGTCTGCAGAAATGGTAAGCATATGGAGTAAAAACTCAAAGCAAAAAAAAAAAAAGTATAACAGTTTAGAACTCCAGCTTGATGTAGTGTTGCAATTCACAGCCTTGTCAGTCTGTTTTATAACACCATTGCTCAAATTTGTGACAAAGTCCCAGCCCCAGAATCCTAGAATGAAGAAATTTGGCATGGGGTAGACTTGTTTACATTTTCTTCTTCCGAATATTTTCATGTAGAAGTTTCATTTAGAAGTTGGTGTTTCTGGTGTAAGCACCCCTGATTACAGATGGGGAGGTAAAAATATCAAATATCAAGGCCAAGTGGGGCAGAGGTTAACTTGGGCCTGAGATGATCTCCCCAAGCCCCTTCCACTTCTCACTCACTTTCAGAGATGTTCACTAACAGAGATGTAAAGTGAGCACAACTGGTCTGCCAGGCAGAGGATTTTTCTTATTTATCAAGTACTTCTTGTGGGCAAGGGAATTGTTTCAGGTGCTTCATAATTAATTAATATAATCTATTAACGCTCATAGCAACCCTATGAAGTAGATGCTTTTGTTATTCTCAATTTACTGATACAGAAACAGAGATGCAAAGAACTTAAGCAATTCACCCTAGGGTTGAAAGGCAGGAAAAGATGGAGCTTGAATTATAAACCCAGGTAGGCTCTGGAATCCACCTCTTAACTGCTATGCTAGTATTTATTTGTGGGGTGTGAGAGGTGCTGGCTTTCTACTTTGTGATCATATGCCATCTATGAAAGTAGTGATGGAGGTACCGATATTGACCGTCCATGTGATTTAAGCCTCTTCAGGGCCACCTGCTCATGGAATTTAAAAGCATTAATGTTCCACCTTAAGAGTTAAGCTTAATTCTCGCACACTGGTTTATAAGGATTAGGCCTTTGCTACCAGGATGCTGATAGGTTTATACCTGTAAATTTTGCAAAAACGTAAATTCTAATGAAATAGGTCGTCCTAATTTTTACAAGGTTTGTGATTTATGATCTTAAATTATAGTCTTATAGATATGGGAGGGAGCAGGGAGCATCAAATATTGAACATATGGTTCCTTTTTAGAACAATTTAAATTGGACTTTTATGTAATTTTTCATTTCTCAAATCCCTTTTTCACACTCAAAATTGCAGAGCCAAATTCTACTTTAAAACAGATGACAAGTGGACAGAAACTACAGTTTAGTTTTTTTTTTTTTTACATTAGTTAGAGGGGAAGGTGGTCTCTTCATTCAATGCCTTCCTTTTTTTGCTCCCATGAAATACCATGCCTGAATTCAATTCCACAATAAAGAAGCCTGACATTCTGTTACATACTGGAAAATCTGTCCACTGCCTGGGCAGCGACTACCCCTAGGAGGTACTCAATAAATAGTTTACAGTGAAAGTTCCCAGAGATTCAAAGATGAATTTGGTTCTTCCCTGTCTTCCCCTGGTTTATGATCTAATCAGAGTCAGTCCTGCAAGCAACTAACATACAATGTGATAGATTTTGGGGACAATGTACAGACATGAGCACTATATTTGACTACTTGCACTAATAATATTGAAAAGACAAGTCCTTCAGAAAGAACAACTTCAACTGTTATTTTTCTTCCTTAAACTTTATTAGATTTTTTTAAATTGTAAAAGTAATATATATGATTTGGTAAAGAAACAATGCACAGATGTATTTATAACAAGCATGATAATCTCCCCTGTTCCTTATCTTTAATCTCAGCATCCTGAAATATTTTTAAGAATAAAACTTAAATATTCTTTAATAGATAAGATTTATTTTTTCCTAATAATAAAAGTCACAAACATCTTTTTTTTTGAAGACTTGGAGTTTTATCTTTTATATTTAGATCCATATTTCAAGTTAGTTTTTATGTGTGGTGTGAGGTAAGAGTTGAGTTTTATTTTTTCAATTATATGGTATCCATTTATTACAAAGCAATTTATTGAGACTATCTTTTCTGCACTGAATTGCTAGGGCACTTTTGTCAAAAATCAATTGAATATGTATGTGTGTGTTTATTTCTGGACTCTACTTACGTCCATGCTATACAGTTTTGATTACTGCAGCTTTGTCTTGAATTCAGGTGATATAAGAGGTCCAAATTTGTTCTTCTACAAGGTTATCTTTACTATTGTCAGCCCTTTGCACTTTCATTTATTTTGGAACCAATTTCTTCAATTTTATAAAAAAAGTCCACTGGGGGGGGCACCCGAGTGGCTCAGTCAGTTAAGGGGCTGCCTTCTGCTCAGGTCATGATCTCAGGGTCCTGGAATGGAGCCCAGCGTCAGGCTCCCTGCTCAGCGGGGAGTCTGCTTCTTCCTCTCCCTTGTGCTCATGCACGCGCTCGCTCTCTCTCTCAAATAAATAAATAAAATCTTAAAAAAAAAAAAAGTCCACTGGGATTTAATTGGGATCACATTATATCTGTAGATCGACTTGAAGAGAATTGACATCCTCGTAGTATTGAGTCTTTCAGTCCATGGGATGCCTCTCTTTTCATTTAGTTCTTTAAATTCTTTTATTTAGCAAGATTTTGTAGTTTTTGGTGTACAAGTCTTGTGCATATTTTGTTAAATGTATCTGAAATTTTATATTGTTTACACTATTATAAATATGTTTAAATTTTAATTTCCAATTACTTGTTGCTTATATAAAAATACACTTGAGTTTTGAATATTAACCTTGTATTATGCAAACATATTAAGCTCATTAGCCTTTTTTTTTGTAGATGCATCAGGATTTTTTATATATAAACCCATATTATATGAAAAAGACAGTGTTACTCTTTCCTTTCTAATCTGTATGCATTTTTTTTCTTGCCTTATTACTGACTAGAACTTCTAATACAATGTTGAACAGAAGTAGTGAGTGTGGACATCCTTGCCTTGTAGAGAGAAAGCATTCAGTATTTCATCATTAAGTATGATATCGTCTGTGGGTTTTTTTCATAGATATCTTTTATTAGGTTGAAAAGTTCTTTACAAATCCCTATTTGTTACAATTTTTAGTGAATCATGAATGGGTGTTGAATTTTGTCAAATGTTTTTCCTACTGTATTAAGATTAAAGCTTTTAAAAACTTTCTTCCTTAAACTGTTAATATAGTGAATTATATTGATTAGCTTCCAAATGTTAAACCAACCTTAAAAATTCTTGGAATAAATCTCAGTTAACCATGATATATGATTTTATATATTTCATATAGTGCTGGATTTGATTATAGTGGTAGTTTTCTTCTCTGGTAATGTCTCTAAGTTTGATAGCAAGATTATATAGCCTCATTAAGTGAATTGAGAACTGTTTCCATCTCTTCTACTTTTTGCAAGAGTGTGCAAAATCGGTATCATTTTTTTCCCTAAATGCTTAACAGAATTCACCAATGAGGCCTTCTAGGCCTGGAGTTTACTTTGTGGGAATGTTTTAAATATGAATATCATTTCTTTAATAGATACTGGGTTATTCTGGTTATCTCTTTTTCTTCTTAGGACAGCTTGGTGGTTTGTCTTTCTCAAGGAATTTGTCTATTTTATGTAAGATCAAATTTATTGGCATGAAGTTCTTCATAATTTTTTGTTTGTTATTCTTTAATATTCATACAATCTGTAGTGATAATCATATTTTAATTCTTGAGGTAATTTGTGTCTTCTCTGTTTTTGTCTGGATTAGTCTAACTAAAGTTTTATCAATTATATTGATTTTTTTCCTAAGAACTAGCTATTGGTTTTACTTATTTTCTCTATTATTTATCTCATTTCCACTTCATTATTTCTGTTATTATTTTCTTTCTTTTGCTTACCTTAGGTTACTTTGTGTATGTGTCTGTGTTTTCCAGTTTCTTGGTAAAACCTGAGATCATTTCTTGAGCCCTTAACAATCTTTTCTAATATAAATGTTCCATTTTATAAATTTCACAAAAATGTTAATATCTGTGTCCCTGAATTTTGATATTTTGTGTTTTCATTTCCATTTGATTCAAAATATGTTCTACCTTCTCTCGTGATTTTTTTACCAGTTATTTAGAAGTGTGCCATTTAATTTCCAAACATTTAGTGATACTCATGCTATTTTTCTATTGTTGATTGCTAATTTAATTAATTTTTGTCAAAGACTATATTCTATAATTTCAATCCTTTTAAGCTTATTAAAGAGTTGTTTCATGGTCCAGAATGTGATTTTGCTTTTTTTAATAGAATTGATCCTGACATGCAATTGCTATGTCAAAGAGTATGCTTGTTTTTATCTGTAGTAGATATTACCTAATCACTTTTTATAAAAACATAACAATTTATACTGTCATTTTCCCATATTGTCCTTATTATAAGATCTTATCAAGCTACTCTATTTTTTCCCATATATTTGGTGAAAAATAGTATTGTTTGTTTTGTATCGCCAGGGCAACAAGTGAGGTTAAGGGATTTCTCATAAGTATGTTGTCCATGTACATTTTTTCTTACATGACTTGCTTGTTAATATTCTTTGTCCAATGCTTAATTTTAAATATATAATTTTCCAAGGATTTTCTTGACTCTTTTGAATTTGGCACTATTGTTTATGGAAATGATAAATTTTTACCCTTAATGTTTCTTTTATATAGTGTGGGGGGGTGTGTGTGTGCATAATTTACTATTTACAGAATGTCTATAATGGTTCAGGTACTTTACATATTTTTTTCTTAATCGTTAAAACAGCCATCAAAAAACAAATACATTTACTTAAATACCATTAGTATGTGCCTGGTACTAGTATTTCAGCTTTCAGATTGCTATTGGGGATATTGAACTAACTGTAGTTACTTGCTGAAGTCTACACAAGAAGTGACTTGGAGAGCTGGATTTGAATCTAGATCCATCTGTCTCCAAAACCCATGTCCTTATCACTACAACATACAGCTTTCTCTTGAATAAAAAAGAAAGTTCCAAGTGCCAATGCTCTTTTTTGTTGCTACTGAATTGTATGCTGATGGAAAATAATGAGCCATTTATATATAAATTTTGAAGTTATTTCACTAACGGAGTCATGGATTTCTATAGTCAAGAAATAAAGTCATGCAGTCTCAAGTATTCAGAGTCAAATTCTATTCTCCCATCATCGGCCAGAGATCACATCTAGTCTGTCCCATCCATACTGTATGCTTTCTCTTCCTGTAGACTCAATCTTACTAAATCACTATGCCAATTCCTTTCCCTCTCACACTAGCTACAGCTTCAGTGGAAAAATTCCAGAGTTATCTATACAAGGTCAAGGTCCAAGAGCCTGGGCTGATTCATGAAACATTCAATCACAGTTTCCACCACAGGCCATGATCTGTGCCCATTTAGATGAGCCATAGGAGTCAGAGAGTTGAGGAATCCCATTTAGCAGAATGACAATAAGTAGCCCTTCAAAATGTTTTGCATGCAATCATTTATTATCTTAAAATCTGGAAATAGAGGGAGTGAAAGAGATGCTTTCCCATTATCCTCATTATTTTCATAGAAGCAATTTGTGCTCCTTTGTCATTTCATAACACAATGCATTGCAAATGCATCTAGCCACTGCTATCACTCCTCCATTATATGGTGGTTGCTGACCTCCTCTCATACTGACGTCCTTCTACCACATTCTGTCCCTTCATTAACATGGACTTAGGAAGATATACTAACAGCCTGTCTGGATGTTTGGGTCTGTCCAGATAATTCAACCTAGTTAAGAGTTATATCTCTCTCCTCACATTCTTGTTACCAATAGAAGTATTTAATAGTTTTGACGGAAAAAAACTGGCAACTCCATTATTCTTGGGTCTACAGAGCAAACAAAATAACATGGCTTGGCCCTGTTAAGATCTGTTGAGTGACAGAAACCAGACTCTAAGTGCTTAATTGTAAATCCATGCCAGGCACTGTTCTAGGCTCTAGGACACAGCAGTGATCAAAACAGGAAAAAATAAATCCCTACTCTCATGGAGCTTATATTCTAGAGGGAAATAAATGTGTCCACTAAAAAAATATGGCTCCCAGTTCCATCACCTACAAGCTGTAGTGTTTGTAAATTACTTAAGCTGGAAGTTATATCAACTCTCATCTTCCTCAGCAGGGGAGTGATTATAGCTAGGGTAGTTTTGAAGGTAAAAAGATAATATAAGGTGTTTTAGCCACAGGGCCTAGCATATAATAAGCCCTTTGTATAAGTGGGATATTATTATTATTATCATTATTACATTTCTATTCACCCCTATTTTCAGTGACCTTTTTATATACATTATTTTATTTTTTGTTTTTTATACACATTATTTTAAAAGTGCATTTTAATACTCTTAACCTAACCAGTCAGATATCCACAGTCTGATTTTCTGCATCATATCTGACAAAATTCTAATCGTATCCCACCATATTATTTCTGTTCAACCACACTGTATTTTCTTTATTTTGTTTAAATCCCTATTAAGTTAAAATGGATCACAGATGTCCTCTCAAGCCCAATTTGTTCAGCCCAAAGTTAACTTCCCTCTGCATATAATGCAGGTCCCACAAGAGAAAGGCGTTAATATCTTGGGTGATTCATGCAGATGGAAGCAGTCATGAGAAACAACAGAGTTGTGGAAGCTCTTACAGACAAATAGTCATATGCATCACAAGGCAGGATGTTAAGGGACAAATCAGCTCAGAAACATTGACTCTCTGTCACTTCTACTTCTTGGAGGAAATGAATGGCAAAAAAAAAAAAAAGGATGGATAAAAGGTGCTTATTTAAAACACTCTGGGTGGAGAGAGGTGGGGGAGATGGCGGGGGGGGGGCGGGGGGGCGTTGGTGAGCGTTCAACTGAAATTAAGAGATCTGGGGTTCTAGTCTTCCCTATGTCCCTAACCTAATGCATAACACTGAAAAAGTCACATTCTCTCTGTGCTTGTTTTCTTATCTGTAAAATCAGGCTAGGCCTATCTTAAGGTACCTGACGGCTTCTCAATTGCTATGTTGATTTCTGCTGCATAGTTATTTTTGAATGAGAAGCCTATAAGAATAGGACTTTTAAAACATAATCTCCTTTCATCAATCATATGGGAAAAAAAAAGGCCCACCTGACAGGATTGCTATGAAGGTCAAGTCAGAAAATATATGTAGAGCACTTAGCATAATGTCTGGGATGTTCATATTTTACCAATATACAATGTTCTTATATCTTGAAATCTTGAAATCATGGCGTATGATCCTGACAATGTATAATAGTCAAATAAAAAAATTAAAATGATCTTTTTTTTTTAAAGATTTTATTTATTTATTTAAAAGAGAGTGTATGTGTGCATGTGGCTGGGTGGGAGTGGGGCGAGGAACAGAGGGGGAGGGAGAGGGAGAAGCAGATTCTCTGCAGAGCACAGAACCCTACATGGGCTCAATCCCAGGACCCCAAGATCATGATCTGAGCCGAATCCAAGAGTGCAGCGCTTAACTGACTGAGCTACTCAGGCATCCCAAAATGTTCTATCTTTAAAATAAACTACCAGAGGGGCAGAAAAAAGTAAACAAATGTAGAAGCAAAATTAAAATCTCTGGGTATTGAGAATATGAATATTTTTGGTTCATCCTTTTATTTGAGAGAGAACCTGGCTTTTCCTGATGTCGAATCCTAGCTCTGACACCAACTGTGTGACTTTAGACAAGTTTTATAACCTCTCTGTAAATGAAAGTGTTAAAACGCTTCCTTATTAAGAAATGAGTTTATAATTATGAAGCACATATTAAGCACTAAGTATTTGTTAATAAAGGTATTTTCCAAATCTGCAATAATGGACATGTGCAGTCCTACAGTGGAATGGGCTTTCTTTTATAAAGCTAAGATATTACCCCTAATTTAGTAATTTAGTCAGTTTTTACGAAGCACTTTACGCAAACCAACTGACCGTCACAATAACTCTGTGAGGCATGTACTGTTAGCAGAGGGGACAAGCACTGGAGGGCAACTGTCCTAGTCTCCCTCGATCTCACCAAGGCACAGGGGCGGAAACTTGCCCATCCTTATGGGCCTCTCCTAGTTTTCTGGCCTTGGCAGATGGCACCCCATGAATCTCATTTGCCCAGGGGCTGAGGCTGCTCTGGATGAATGGGGATCAAACTAGACTAGTCTCCTCTTCTCCTCTTTTTCTCTTTCTGGCACCTGCTTAAGGATCCAGTCCACGTGCTCCTCTAGCTTGTCCTCTTCTCAAAACTAACTCTCCTTTTAGGTTCTCATGTAGGGCAGAGGGATAGGCTGATGGTCCAAAGACTCCGTTTGAATCCTGGCTTTACTTTAAATTCCATGAAACGTTGCATAAGCTACTTGATTCTTTACAGTTTCAAACTTACATTTAAATCTCAGTCCACTCAGAGTTTCTGAGAATTTTTGTCAAAGTGAGAGAGAAAGACACATTAAGACATTGAATGCATATCGTCTGGGAGAAGTTAAAGGAGGAGGACGGTTAAAATTCTGGCATTCACTCTGGACCTTCATGCTGGACATGAAAGAGTCAAGATCATTTAGAACTTGCCACCTCTTCTCCATCTCCCATCCTGCTCCATGGTGTTCTTATAGACCAGTGTAGGGAAATGCACTTCTGAGGGTCAAAAAAAGGTTCTAAAATTCAAGGATAGAGTTTTTGACTCTTGATTTCCCGTAGTTGGATATAATGATTTGCATTAGGCAGAGTCCCCAACGATTTTTCACCCCAATAAAAGCCAGCAGGAGGATTTTTCAGTGTGTTCTGTATATTTTCTACTATCAAGGAATAAGAAGGGAGAAAGAGAAGTCATCTACAGAATAATGTTTGTGTGTTTTCACTTATTCTTATTAACCAGAATAATCCCAATTTGAAAGTGTTCAGCCAGAGGACTATCAAATGTAATAATAAAATGCTTGCAACGTTTCTTCTTGGCTTTTTCAGAAATTGCCCATTCTGACACTATTTAGAGCAATATTAGTGTTTTCAGGAAAGTGCTACTAGGTGGCATGCATATAATTTGGCCTACCACTTTAAAAATTACTCTTATAGCTTAAGACTGTTAAATTTATGGCATGACTTTTTTTTTTGAAAGGAATGAATAAAAAGGCTCACTGGAAAGCTACAAATTTGTTTTTACCCTAAGCATTTTAAACTTGAGAAAAAAAAGGAATGCATTTGTTATTTCGACCTTTTACTGACCTATTTGCCTTGCAGGTTGCATTAGTAATTTCTTAACATCTACTAAAATTGCTAGTAGTTATGTGTATGAAGAAACCATTTCTCAGCCATTTATTGTTCCTGATTCTTTATGAAAGAGACATTCTAATTTTCCGGTTCAAAATATTAGCATCAATTGGAGTAACTGTTTTCAGTATCACCAAGTAAATGTCCCGCTCAGTATAAAAAGAAGAATGGCTGCCTTTTATTGAGCAACTCCCCAGTTATTCTAGTGGAAAGAGTTGCGTGTATTTTTTGTAAAATCACAACAAATTTGTAATGTAGACATTATTATTATTCCCACTTTACAGATAAGAAAGTGAAGATGCTTGTTTGAGATCACAGAGCTAGCAAGTTACAGAGCCTAAATTAAAGAACAAATCGTGTTCTCTGCAACTCACCAGAAGTTACCAATTCATCTTATAATCGAATAGAGATCTCTGCCGACAAATATGATTGATTTGGGAGTTTCTGATTTTTAATTGATTCTGCTTATAAGTTTCTATAGTTAGAGTCAGCAGAGTAGAGAGAAATAGTTTGGGCTTTGAAATCTAGTAGGCCTGAGTACAAACCCAGCCCCACCACTTGGCAGGTACAGGGCTTTGAAGAAGTTACTTAATATCTGTAACATCACCTCATTAAGTTGGGAAGATTAAGTGAGGTAAATCTCCTAAATACCGAACGTGTTCCCTGCACCAGGTATGGGCTTAATAAATGGTATATCTCTTCAGTCTATCTTTATTTTTTTATTTTTTTAAAGATTTTATTTATTTATTTGACAGAGAGAGACACAGCGAGAGAGGGAACACAAGCAGGGGGAGTGGGAGAGGGAGAAGCAGGCTTCCCACTGAGCAGGGAGCCCCATGCAGGGCTCAATCCCAGGACCTTGGGATCATGACCTGAGTTGAAGGCAGACGTTTAACGACTGAGCCACCCAGGTGCCCCACTTCAGTCTATTTTTAAAAAGAATATGCATCTTAAACTGCCTGAAAATATAAATATTCAAAAGTAGTTGTCCCACAACTTGCTAATGCCGCCATTACTGTATTTCTTTCGTTTTGTTCCTTATCAGCAGGGACATAAACCACGTTCTTACAGAGGATTTGCAGGATTTGTAAGAGGAGCTGCTTTCCCTGATGCATGGGCGAGAAGGAGCAATTCTTTTTTACCACCAGAAAAATAAAGGCTACTTTCCTTCCTCAGATGCACAAGGTTTCTATTATGTGAAAGCAAATTGAATGTAGGTCCGACAAGATTTGGCACGGTGTCTAATAGCAAATGGAACGGAACTGGGATTCAATGTGATTTATCACAGTAATTTTTATACAAATCAAAATGGAAAACTTTTTTGGTGTTGGAATGAAAAGGTGAATTGACTGTCCCATTAAGGATCAGTCAGTACTTTTCATAGGTCTTTTGAACTGAACCAAAGGGATATTAACAGGACTTGAAATGCTGATGTCTGTAGCTGTAAACAAAATCTGACCAACACCCATAAACATAATGGGATTAGGCAGTAGCTGCTTTGAATGGTGGACAAAGTTGCTTTTCTTTTTTTTTTTTTTTAAAGATTTATTTATTCATTTGAGAGAGCGAGAATGAGAGAGAGTACATGAGAGGGGGGAGGGTCAGAGGGAGAAGCAGGCTCCTCACTGAGCAGGGAGCCCGATGCGGGACTCGATCCCGGGACTCCAGGATCATGACCTGAACCGAAGGCAGTTGCTTAACCAACTGAGCCACCCAGGCGCCCCAAAGTTGCTTTTCTACAAGATCATGGAGAACTGTGTTTAGTGGGTCTGGGAAGAAGTGACAGTTGGTTTAACCCAAGGAGTTCATGAGAGGGAAAACTCAGTAGAGCTGAAGAGCAGGCGGACCAAGACCAAAGTGCTATCAGTAGGGAGGGCTCTCCAAGGAGAAGTCACTGGTCTTACCCTAATGGAAAAGTCCATGGAAAACCTGTCGTGGCAGAATTTTCTTTTTTGTTTTTTTTTCCGCTATACTTTCTGGCCCACTTGCAATGCCCCACCGGATGAGGCTTTTAATCTTCTCCATTCCATACCTTTTGTCCTAAATAAGTTTTGTAATGGCATCATTCTCATGTGTATCCCACTGGAATAGTCTTTCACTGGCAGCTGCAGACTTTAAGAAACTTGGTGACACTAGGAAGTGAAATCTATCTGCATTCTATCTAGGCATTTATGTATTTATACAATGTCTCTGAAGCAGTATAAATACAGTGTTGCTCAGGCCAGCAGCTCTGTCAGAATGATGATGATACATAACTCTTCCAAATGTCTTACAGTTTCTAGAGGATTTTTCATACAAGCGAAGAAGAGGGAGACTGTTTTACAGGGTGCATAAGTTAAGTTGGGTTTATGGTAAGCATTTCATTCGACCCTCACCATTGCCTAGAAGATACTTGCATCCACATTTTTCAGTTGAGAAGACTAAGGTTCAGAGAGGTTCAGCAACTTGTTCAAACCACACAGCTGATAAATGGTAAATTCTGGGCTGGAACCTAGGTCTTTGAACACAGATTGCTACAGGAAGATAAAGTTAGAAAGGTATGACAAATATACAGGATACTGAAGTCCAGATAAGAAATTTAGACTTCAGTATTTATTTTATAGGTGAAAGAAAATTATTCAAGGCCACGAGCAAGGAAATGTCATGAGTCTTTGTTGTTCTCTCAACCCAATTTTGGGTACCTTTCCTTTTCAGTTATTCTGCTCATCCCTATCTGCACTCCCTGCATTCATTTGTCCTCTTCCATCACATGAGGAAGATTCTCATATTAACTCCATTTAATAGATGAGAACATGGAGGCTCAGAGAGCTAAAGGAGATTGCCCAAGGCCAGAGCCAGGAAGAGATGGGATTAGAACTCAGGTCTCTCTGGACTCACTTTTTTTTTTTAAAGATTTCATTTATTTATTTGAGAGAGAGAGACAGACCGAGATAATGACAGCGAGCACAAGCGAGCAGAGGGAGCAGCAGACTCCCCTGCTGAGCAGGGAGCCCGGTGCAGTGTTCGATCTCAGGACCCTGGGATCATGACCTGAACCAAAGGCAGATTCTTAACTGACTAAGCCACCCGGGCACCCTTTCTGAGCTCACTCCTAATTGCAGTACATAGCTCCATGTATCCACATACATAAATATGTATGGTAATAAGTATTTGAATACATAAGGTCATATCAAGTTTCAGCTTCCTGTAAGCCCCACTGATAAAAAAGAGTTCCAAACACTATACATTGAGGGTGGAGAATATGCAAAACGCCATAATGACCTATATAACATGAGGAAAACAGCAAAAACTAAGGAATATAAATAATCTCTGCAATAACCAAGCTGAAGTCATGGGATGCTAAAGGTTATTGGACTCTCTCACAAATATCTTAAAAGGAGTGCCTCCATGTGGATGCTGACTAGTCATCATTTTTCTAAGCTAATATCATTGCTGCGTGGAATGTCATAAAGTTTAGGAACAAAGAAAATAATTCCAGAATCCTCTACAGGAAAAAAAAAGTACATTCAAGGAGAAGTGGATTTTTTTCCTCTTGTTTTTACTTTATCATGGCACATTAACTTGATGAAAATTTCCCTTGTGGATATGAGGAATTGTTTTGACCCTCTGTACTTGTATGTTTATTTTGATGGTTCTAAATTTAGCAAAGCATTATTGTCATCATTGATCCTAGAGAATTATTCACCTGTTAGTGAGTCAATAGCTGCATGGGTGTATGGTATCATGAGGGATATTGACTGTCAAGTTTATTTACAGTAATTGATGATTTTTTAATTGTTCTCTGTTCCTGTTCCTAAAATAACTAAGCAGTGATGATCACTTCAGTGGATAAAGAAAAGGCTCATAAGTCAGAGAGGAAAGAGCTTCAGGTTGTGTGTACTCGAGGAGAAATAGGACATGCCTAGCAAGCCCCTGGAATTATTTAAACCCTGGCAAAAGCCGAGGCAGCCCTCAGGAGCCAAGTAGACTAGCTCTGTCCCATGAGATGTCCCTATCTTTCTTGTGTGAAGTGGTTTCCCCCTCCTCTGTGTCTCCATCCCTACTTACCCTCTACCACCTTTCATAACGGATGAACTTCTTCCCCTACCACAGTGTCTGACACACAGTCAGTCACTCATTAAGTATGTCAGATTACCTAATTCATGCATGAGGCTACTTCCGCTGTTATACCATGAGCTCCTTAAGTGTAGGGACGGTGTGTGTTTATGGACTTTGCATTCCCAGAGCCTTGCTTTTGCCTAGACCTTCACATGTGCTCAGAAGAAATTTGCTGAGAGGCAGTATGGGCAATGGTAAGACTTTGAAGATAGTCAGCTTCTGCTCAAATCCTAGCTCCACTATTGACTGGCCCTATAACCTTGGGCAAGTTACTAATTTCTCCATGCCTCACTTTCCTCATCTGCAAAATGGGATAGCAGAGAACTTACAAGATAGTCATGAGAACTAAATGAGTTTCTATATATAAAGTGCTTTGAACAGAGGAATATTAAGGCTATTAGTCATGGTAATTACCAGTAGCTGCGGTAACAAGCAAACCTCAATCTCCATGGCCCAATAAAACAGAAGATAATGTCTCCAGTGTAGATGGTCCATGCCAGCTGGCTGTTCGCCAGGTAATAATTCTGTGCTCTAAATCTTTCTATCATGTAATGCCATCATCTTTAACTCATGGTATCTAAAATCCCATGGAAGGGGGAAAAAGGGGATAATTATATCTGGAATGGTTTCTTGAGGGCTAGACCTCATAATGACATGCATCACTCTCCCCAGAACCAGTCTTAAGGTCCCACCTAGATGCCAATGGACTGGCCAACATAGCCTTCATTATGTGTACTGGCATAGAGTGAACCAGTCTGGTGAATGCATAGCATTCTCTCTGCCACTAGAAAGGGTTAACTAGATGCTAGCCATTATTTAAAAAATTTAAAGCTCTAAAGTTATACAAATAGATGTATATAGCTAGAGAGTTTAGTTTCAATTGGTTAAGTACCAGTGTTGTAATTTTTTTTTTTTAAGATTTTATTTATTTATTTGACAGAGACAGAGATAGCGAGAGCAGGAACACAAGCAGCAGGAGTGGGAGAGGGAGAGCAGGCTTCCCGCCGAGGAGGGAACCCGATGTGGGACTCGATCCCAGGACCCCGGGATCATGACCTGAGCCGAAGGCAGACGCTTAACGACTGAGCCACCCAGGCGCCCACCAGTGTTGTAATTTTAAATTCAATTGTTTTCTGCATATCTCTCTGCATGATCCTGACACCAGTCTGCTATACTTGATGCTATCAGCTCATCTGGGACCTTTAAACCAGGGGTCACAAAGTCCTACTGAGGCAAGGCAAGTGACATAAATGGACAGCACAGTAGAGGTGGGGAAGGACCACAGGGCTCTGGCGAGAAGCACCTGCTCTGCTAGACACCATGACAGTAGTTAGCAAGAACACCATCCCAAACTTCCCCTGGTCCTCTAATACTCAAGAAAAGTCAGAAATCGGGATTTTAATGTGAAATCTCTCAAATTTAAAATGTTGGCAACTACTTTCAATGTTTTTAAAATGTTGAATGGACAAAATACAGTTTGCCAATGAAAGGACAGTCTTTTCAAAGAAGTGTGAAGGTAATAGGTTAAACATATTACTTTAAAGTAATCTGTTAAGATGATATGTTGATGACAGTTAAGGGAGATGAAAAGATGCTCAAGAAAGTGGTGTGAGAACAAGGCCAAGAGATGCATGAAGAAAGTAGTCAAAGGATGGAAGCTGTTTTTGTTTTTGTTTTTGCCTGGAAGCTTGTTTTAAGTGACTACTCCCTCACCAGCCCAGAGTATGGGCCTCATTCTGCAAGCCCTGAGTGTGTTCCCCCTAATATTAGGATATAGCCCCTTTGATAGGATGGTGGGTAAGTATATAGACTCTGGAACCAGTCTACCTAGATTTAAAGCCCAATGCTACAACTTAGGCTGTTAACCCAGTTCCCCCATTTGTAAACTGAGGATACTGTTGGTATCCATCTCAAGGCTTATTTGGTGGTTTCCATGAGCTAATAAGTATAAAATACTTAGAACATATCTCATGTGTACTAAGTGTTCAGTAAGTGCTAGCCATTACTTTTCTTATCATTATTACCTCTGGTAATAATGGGCTGAATTTGATCTGTGGGCCCCCCAGTTTGCAATTTCTGCTTTAAACCATTGCAACCAAGATTCGAATCAGAAAGCACTTAGCATGTGATAAAAACAAGCATTACAGAATAGCCCCTACTTCGTGGGAAATGCCCAGCACCTCTTGCTTTGCCTTGCCTTACCTTTATTCTTCGCTTCCTACTCCATTTCTGCTTCTACCTGGCTCTTGACCTCTGTGGTTATATCTCCAATTTTCAACCCCATTCTTGCTTTTTGCATTGACAATGTTATTTTTCTTGGTTTGAACTTAATTTTCTCTAGATAAGGCTTACCACTCACCATGACCTCTCACTCCCTCTGTCTACTACTACTCTTCACTGGCCTTGCCAAGCTAAAACTCCCAGAAGAAACAAAGCTTGGAGAAGTTAAGCAATTCGACCAAACCAGGATCTGAACCAGGTCCTAGGACTATAGCCAGGAATCCCTAAATTTCAGCCATACTGCACTCAATCTTTATTTTGCTGAAGCAGAAATTTGAGTCTCGGGTGATTTTGAAGTTAGCTTATGAGAACAAACCACTTAGCTAGGAAGTCAGCCTAATCCCAGGATTATATCTCAACAGGCCTTTGCTGTTCTCAGCTCATTATTGAGGTGTGCAAAATTCCCATGAGGTGATAGAACCTTCGCCTCTTTATGACAAATGGCCATACAGTGAAAGAGCTAATTTTAGTGAAAGCTAAGAATGCAGGTGGTTAGCTATCAACAATAGAAGTTCGTGCGTCGTAACAAAATTAAGAGGATATTCATAAAGGTCTGGAGATTTCATTCAACAACACCAAGGGTCTACACACAGATCTCAGGGTCTACACACAGTCACAAAATAATGGTCTGCTAGCTAAATCTGATGATTTGGGGGAGGAGGGAACATATTGTTAAAAGCATTTGGATGCTCTTAAATACAACATGGATTCTCCAGTAGGCCTGAGCTATCAGCACTCTTTTCTGGAGTTAGGGCTCTCTGGCCTATTATATAGAATAAATGAGTATGAAGACTTAAGTTTCTATACATAACATTTTGTATTCCTTCTTAGAGATGCTTATTAATTTTGCTACCCTACAGCTTAAGTAGCACGTAATAGCCATTTGAAATATTCCATCAGAATGCCTCTTTTCCACAAATCTATAAACTCATTTTTAAAAGTCATGACACTGGAAGAATGTTGTCTGAGGATCAATGAAACATCTTGTTAGTTCAGATTTAGTCTTACTTCATATGTTTACCCAGCATATGTCAGACAGTGTTAAGAACTTTCACACACATTTCATTTATTCTTCACAATAATCCAATGTACTTTAATAATACCATTCCCATTTTACAGTCTTGGAAACTTTGGTCCCAAAAGGGTTAGTTATTTGCCCAATATCACACCACTGGGAAATGGTGGATTGGGAATTCAGACTTAAATTCGGTGTTCTTCATCATTTCATGCTGCCTATCACTGGTATGATTCAGCCCTTGGAGATAATTTTCAAAAAGAAAAAAGGAGCCTAGAAAAGCATCCATCCATTAAAAATGATTCCATTGTCCCTCTATGTACCTTGCCATGACTGTGATGGAGGAGAGCACCAGTTTTTTGAAATATTCAATAATAATTCCTTGGACGATAGTTCTAATTTTAGCTTCCTGTGGACCCTGTTTCTTCAGGCAATGAATAATTTGCATGGCAAGTTTACTTCTGAGCAAGACATTAGAGTTGAAACCAAGGACACTTAGAATAGTTTCATAGGAAAGCTGGGTTTCAGAACTGCATTAAAACTTGCTAAAAATTCTACATTGATGGTTCACTATTGATTATATACTTAACCTTTTTATAAGTTTTCAAGTGTCTATTAAATCCTACTTCAACATAATAACCATTTATAGTTCCATAATGATAATGGTAAGACAATGACTTTTTAAAACTCATTTGAAACTGTATCTTTATTCCTAGTAATAACCTTTGCCATTCCTTGGCCATTCTCGCCACAAGATTTCTAAGAATATTAAAAAAGTGGGGAAGCAAGGACCCCAGGATTTAATCTCATGTCATCAGACTGTTCAACTCACTACTCTCCTTGGTGCAGTCAACTAATAACCCTTAGTCCATTTTCCCTAATTTTTTGAGGATTTTCACCCTAATCTCACTATCACTCTCTCCAGTACTAATTTATCACAATTCTTGCACAGTTCTGTAGATCAGGGCCTTGCCAGGTAGTAAATATTTTAGGCTTTGTGGGCCAAGAGACAAAAACAAGAATATTATGTGGGTACTTACATAACAAAGCAGAAAACCCCTGCCCCATTCCACCCACCCCATTTGCCTAAGACTTTCATCATAGTCAGTTTCACCCTCTGCTTCAGTGACCCAGATCTCAGAACACCCCTTCCTCCTGGAAAGCCTAGCCATTTTAGTTTGAGCAGCTGGCCAGAGGTGATTCCACCACTTGGCACCCTGAATTTGCCAAGCATGAGTCTTGAGCAGCAATGAAGTATGGCCACCAAGCCGGATGGGTTGGCACTGGGAGTGGAGGTAGGCACAGTACAGGGATGCACTGGTTCATCTATGTGGTTCACAATGCTAGCCAGATCCAGCTGTGCCAGGGGCCATATGAAACCGTGTGGTGGGCCAGAATGGGCCAGATTGAGCTATGGTTTGCTGACCCCTGATGTAGATTATCATCCCGATATGTTGGTCTCTCAATCTCTGGACCTCTTTTCTTCTGATGATCTTGTCCTCACCCCACCTTTGACATTCATTCCCGTGGTAATGCCTTCTAATCACCAAAAGTTACAACCACTCCCCAGAAGTTCAATTATAAGTTTCCCCTCTGTTATGCCACCTCCTATCTTTCCAGCACATTCCCTCTAGTTCTCCACCTGCAACAATCCTTCAACCCATCAACCTGGACAATCCAAAGGTCTGTACCTTCTTTTTCACTGTATTTTAGTATCTTCAGGTTTCTCCAATCTAGCTTAAAATCTCGAGGAATCAGAGCCATTACTCCCTTCCACACAGCTCTAAATCCCTTGCCATGTTCTGACTTCATCATCACACTTGGCACAACCCCAGCCCTGCCTAAGTACCATTTTCTTCTTGCTCCATACCGCACACACACACACAGCTGAACAGAGCTAAAGAAAAACACAATCATACTGGCTGATTTCACTTTAAATTCATAACCTCTCCCCCCAAGTGGCCTTAGGGCTGCCTGGCAGCCCCACATTCTTTCACTTTCCTAGGTTACTATTACATGCCTCCTCCCCTTTCCTGCAAGTTCTAATATCTGCTCATTCTCAGTTGATAAACATGCTTCCTATTTTATTGAAAAAAAAAATCAGATGATTCCCAAAAGCTCACACCACTACAACTATCCACCCACTCACATATGTGCTCAGAAAGTTTCTTTTGTCTCCTGAGTATGCTCTGCCTATGTTTCTCCCTGAGCCAGACTATCCACTTGTGCATGAAATCTCTTCTACTTTGCCTACTCAAAAACATCACATCCAGAATTAGTTTCTGTCTCTGCTGCATCACCAACTTTTTCTCTCTACTGGGTCATTCTTGCAAATGTACAAGAATGCTGTCATTTTTCTTGGCTTCAAAAAGGCCTCTTAACTCCACGTGTCCTAAAGCTACTTACCCATTTCTCTGTCCATATTGATTTGTATCGATGCTTATCGGTAGTTTCTGGCTCCAATTTCCTCTCTTTGTATTCTGCCTCCCACCCATTCAAATTAGGCTTCACCTCCTGCACTCCACCAAAACTATTCTAGTCAAGATCATTGGCTTCTGGATTGTTGAAGCCAAAGAGCCCAGTGAATATTACTCACCTTAGTTCCTCATCTTAATTGACCTTTCAGCAGCATTTGGTACAATTGGTCATGCTGTCCTCCTTGAAATTCTTTCTTCACTTATGTTCCAGCAGACCACACCTTCCCAGTTTCCTCCCACCTCACTAATGTGTCTTTCTTAGTCTTTACTGGTTCCTCATCTACCCAATCTTTAAACTCATAAGTGTCCAAGAGTCCTTAGACCATTTCTCCACCTATCCTTACTCTTTTGGGGATCTTATCAGACTTACAACTTTAAATACTATGTTTACACCATCATCCAAAGTTATATCTCTAGTATAGACCTCTTCCTTGACTTTAAACACACAAAGCCAATTTTCTATTCATTGTCTCTTCTTGGGTTTCTAAAAATGTGTCTCAAACTTAGCATGCGCAGTGGACTTTCATTTCTAACAATAGTTATCTGGGGCACCTTGATAAATTCTATTGCTGAAAAATAACTAAAAATCCTGAATTTAAATTTTTTCTTAAAAACAGGGTCAAGGGGCGCCTGGGTAGCCCAGTCAGTTAAGTGTCCCATTCTTGGTTTTGGCTGAGGTCATGATCTCAGGATCCTGAGATCCAGCACCCCCCAGACTCCACGCTCAGCAGAGTCTGCTTAAGACTCTCCCTCTCCCTCTGCCCCTCCCCCCCACACTCTCTCACACTCTCTCTCTAAAATAAATAAATAAATAAATAAATTGTTTTTTAAAAGTATCAATAATCAGATAACAAACTAAGTTCAAAGACTGAGAGAAAGCAGGATTTCTGGAAAATTAACAGAGCACTGAAACTTTAATGTTCATGTACTTTGCCCAGAAGAATAACTATAAAGTATAATATCCATAGTTGATACGGTGTATGGAAAAGTTAAAAAACAAAAACAAAAAACGAGGTCTGCCCAAGATGAAAAATCTAATAGGCAATCTTTTCTCCATAAGACTGAAACCCCAAAAGGCCACATCATCAGTTTATGGGTGATATATCACCATATATATTAATTTATGGATTATATATAGTATAAATACTCTTTGTTCTTGGCTGTCCTTGAAAATGTCTTTGCATTTCATATAAAGTTTAGGATCCACTTGTCAATTTCTACCCCCCAAAATAACTAACCTGCTGGATTTTAATTGGGATTCCATTGAATCTATAGATCAACTTGAGGACAGTCACATCTTAGAAATACTGTTATCCACAAACATGGTATAATTCTCCATTTATTTAAGACATCTTTAATGTTTCTCAGCTATATGCTTAATTTTCAAGTTTTCAGTGTAGAAGTTTTAAATCTCTTTTGGTAAATGTATTCTTAAGTATGTGATACTTTTAAAATCTAATGTAAATGATAATTTTAGATTATTTTAATGTTTTTATCACTCTAATATAAAAATGTAATTGATTTTTGTATATTAATCTTTTATCCAGTAATCTTGCTAAATTCACTAGTTTTTGGAATTTGTTTGAACATTCCTTTGGATATTCTGATCACATTTGCTTTTAACTTTAGTAGTACTACTAATTTGACATTAGTCCTATGAAGAGTTCATCTCTACTCCAGTTTTTACTTTTGGTTTGCTGGGGAGAAATTTCTCATTTAGAATCCACTTTAAGGTTTGAAATCTTCTGGCATATTTAAAAAGAAAGTAGAATGTCCCAATAGCATCTCTGGAAATTATTCTAAAAATCTCTTTCATCTATCTTTTCCCTCTACTGTCTATTATGCTTGCATTCTGAGGACTAGCAGATTAAGCCATATCTTCTATCAAACTTTTCTTTCTTTCACAAAATCAGGAATTACCTAGATGGCAATGTGGATATAATAAAAGACAAAGGTTATAAGATGATTTTCAGGTCTCACTGAAGAATAACATAGAGATGTGAAAAGAGTCCAAGCTTTGGCATTCCAAGACTTAGGTTCAAATCCTCTCTCTTCCACTCACTAGTTGAGTGACCAGGACTAGAATGCCTTTGTAAATCTCATTTTCTGCACCTCATAATGGAGATATTAGTTGCCTCCTCTCAGGGATGCTGTGAAAGTTCAATAAGACAACACATATAAAGCACCTAGCCCAGGGTCTTATGTGCCAGAGACATTCAAAAAGTACTAGTTCTATTGCCAGCCCTACTGTTTTGAGATACATCACACTTAACCTTTCCCAAGAAAACTTGAAATGTGAGTCACTGGAAATTAATTTGAGATCTTATTAAGTATATTTCATTTTTTGCTATTTTTAAACTGTAACCACACCTCAAAATGTTATTAATTTCAGGAGAATTTAAAATTTGAGTAATTTGCTATCACCTCAAAGAAAAGTGGTGATAGCAGCCGCTATAAACTCACATCATTCCCCTTCTGTTAGATCCTGATACTTTACTGCATCCCTAAATAGCTCCTTTCCATTCCTTATAGCAGCTCTTTCAGATTGTCTCCATTCTTCTCAAGGCCTTAAGGACATCTCAGTCACATAACTCTCAGCAGATCTGAAAAAATAAAAGCTATCAGCCATGAAACTCCCTTGGAACCCCTCCCTCCCCACTTCAATTTATCGCTGGCTCTTTACTTTTTCCGGCTTATTTTCCTTCTCACTGCAAGGATATTTCCCTCCTTCTTTCTAAGAAAATCCCTTCAATTGTATCCTTTACCTCATACTCTTTACCTCTCCACAAACTTATTCAGTCATTTATTTCTTCCATATTTCACACTCTTGATTTCTCCATCGGAACAGGCTCTTCCCCCTGTCTTGCAAAAAGACGGAGAATTTGGTCTTTGCCTCATTTCCCATACTACATTAGCTCCTTGGGATTCTTTCATACTCTAGCCACTCTCCTTTTCTCATAACTCTCAGATTCTCACAGCTCTGGCTATGACTTCATTCATGAGCTCAAGATCAGTATTTCCTACTGCTGCCCACTTGACATTTTTATCCAGCTATTCCACCCTAGTTCAAATTCAAATAGGCCAAAATGGAATGTTATATTCTTCCATCCATCCACCCTCATTTGGGCTTGAGTCTAAGGAACACTAGGCCCTTTGTGCTGGGCTAGTGGAAAAGGGAGGAATTGGAACTGGGAGTCCTAGAGCTATTGGAGTAAACTCAACTATCAGGCCTATCTGAAACTAATATAGTGGGAACAGGGTTTTTTTGTCTTTGTTTCTTTTTTTTTATTATGTTATGTTAATCACCATACATTGCATCATTAGTTTTTTGATGTAGTGTTCCATGATTCATTGTTTGCGTATAACACCCAGTGCTCCATTCAATACATGCCCTCTTTAATACTCATCACCAGGCTAACCCATCGCCCCACCCCATCCCCTCTAGAACCCTCAGTTTGTTTCTCAGAGTCCATAGTCTCTCATGGGTCATCTCCCCCTCTGATTTCCTCCCCCTTCATTTTTCCCTTCTTGCTATCTTCTTCTTTTTTTTATAACATATAATGTATTATTTGTTTTAGAGGTACAGGTCTGTGATTCAACAGTCTTACACAATCAGCAGGCTAGAACAATGTAAGAGCTAGGCAGGTGGGACTATGTTGCTCCTGAGTCATCCTCCTGGTTGGGAATGCAGTTCCAGTCAATGGTTGAGGGTACAAGAGAAGAGCTTGAAATAATAAAAAGCTGGCAAAAACTTATAGATTTCCAGTGCCCAGTTCAACAAACAGGTTGGAGGTCATGGTCATCTTCCTTGATCCAATGATAGAACTGGGTGTAAGCTAAAAAGTAAGGCTGGTCTAGGAATTCCACTTCTGGGTATATCTGAAGGAAATAAAAACACTATCTCAAAGAAATAGCTTTATCTCCATTGCAGCATTATTCACAATAGCCAAGACATGGAAATAACCTCAGTGTCTGATGATAGATGAATGGATATGTGGTATATATTGATATACAATGGAATAATACCCAGCCATTAAAAAGAAGGAAGTACTGACATTTGCAGCAAATGGATGACTCTTGAGGGTATTATGCCAAGTGAAATAAGTCAGAAAAACAGAAAGAAAATTACTGCATGGTCTCACTTATATGTAGAGTCTAAAAAATTTAATAGAAACAAAGAGTAGCATGGTGGTTGCTAGGGGCTGGGGGTCAGGGAAAATGAGGAGATGTTGGTCAAAGAGTACAAACTTCTAGTTATAGAAGTTCTGGAGTTCTAATGTACAGAATGGTGACTATAGTTAACAATATTGTTTTGTGTATTTGAAATTTGCTAAGAGAGTAGATCTTAATTGTTCTCACCACTGAAAAAAAAAAGTAACTATGGGGTGCCTGGGTGGCTCAGTCATTAAGCGTCTGCCTTCAGCTCAGGTCATGATCCCAGGGTCCTGGGATCGAGCCCCGCATCGGGCTCCCTGCTCAGCGGGAAGCCTGTTTCTCCCTCTCCCGCTCCCCCTGCTTGTGTTCCCTCTCTCACTATGTCTCTATCTGTCAAATAAATAAAATCTTTAAAAAAAAAAGTATATGAGGTGATGAACGTGTTAACTAACCTCACTGTGGTTATCATTTCACAATACATAAATGTATCAAATCATCATGCCATACACTTTAACCTTCCACAACATTGTCAGTTATATCTCAGTAAAGCTGGGGGGATAAAAAAGGAAGATTGGACTTGAATCATAAAGGGAAAAAATACAGCAGCTATACATGAAAATTCCTTGGATGCCAGCCTTATGAAGTCCAGACTAACTGAGCCAAATGTATTCTCTCAACAGATCTTTATTGAGCACTTACTGTGTGCAGAGCAATATAAGCTAGGGACTGGGAACGTAATTGTGAATAAAAAGAAATTGACAACACACAGTCCTTTCTCTCATAGGCAGTCTGGAGAAAGTTATAAAATAATAAAGAGCTGATTACAATATGGAGGTGGGGGTAAGATGCCAAGAAGGGGAGTGTAGTGCATTGAGGAGCACCGAACCCAGAGTTACAAAATCAGTAAATAAGTGACATATGTGTCATGTGTAATATGTGTCATGTTAGCTGCTAGCCCAGCATCTTTGAACGCTTTTTGAATCCTCGGGAAACTTTCAGCCTTATGGATCCCTCTCCCCTGAGATGGGACCCAGAAAACTTGCCACCGCAGCCTCATTTATAACTGGGGCACAGGTGTGTTCCCTGAGCTACTCTGATTAGACTCATCTCTGAGAGGTTTTGATTTAGATTTGAGAAAGATGACTACAAAGTCCCCCCCATGGAACCATTTGGCCTTCAAGGATCCCCAGCCTTAGCAGGTATGCTGGTTGGAAAATCAGGTTCCTGAATCAGGTTTTTAGGTTTTTTTAGCATCATTGCTGGTAGTCGCTGCAGCTCTAGTCAGGTCAGGTTCCAAAGTCAAGCCAAAGCTACAAAATTTTATTAGCCATGTAACAACCTTTTCTGCTTAAAGACAGATTTGGTTTCTACCACTTGCAAATAAAAACAAAACAAAACAAACAAACAAAAAACCAACCTTAACAAATATATAAGGCCTCCCAGGGGAAGTGATATCTAAACTGAAATGTGAAAGAACATGAAGTTGCTGTATGATATATATGAAAGTTGTTAAAATAGTAAATCCTAAGAGTTCTCATTTATAAGAAGAAAGCTTTTTTTCTTTTTTTTAAAATTTTATCTTACAAGATGATCGTGGAGGTTAACTAACCTTATTGTGGTAATCATTTCAGGATATAGGCAAGTCAGACCGTTGTGCTGTACATCTGAAACTCATTCAGTGCTGTCTATCAATTATATCTCAATAAAACTGGAAAACAAGGGGAGTGAGGAGGGAAGGTGCTTGCAGCTGAAGGAAAAAGGCCCAGGGAAGAGAGAAAGAGAACACAGGATATTTAAGGGATTGAAGAAGTTCGGTGTCATGGGAGATGGTGAGTTGTGAGAAATAAGACTGAACAGTTTAGCAGGGGCCTGCCCATGGAGGATCTCACACACCAGGTAAAGAAGCCCTTTAGCAAAACTGACTCGGCAAATGAGCAGGATTGAGGTTATGGTTGAAGACCTCACTGGCAAGCACCAAGAGGCTGGGACCGACTTCACCATCCTCCTAGTCCTGTTTGCTGCCTCCAGGAAAGATGTTTTCCCCAAAGTTCCTTAGCCAAGGCTGAGTCTTTTTACCTTCATCTCCAAAGTAGACATTGCAAAAAAGAGAAAATCCAGAGCAAGGTATCTATCACAAAATATTTTCCAACATAGAGCAGGAAACCACCTATGAGAATTTCATCCAGCAGAGGTGTCCAGCAGATGGACATTCAACACAGCATGAAAGCGTTAAGAAAAACTTTTAATCATATCATTTCCTCAATATCTGTCTCAGTGCTTTTGCCTAAGGAACCGGATTCATATTTTGTTTACCACACCTGAAGACCCACTGTCTATTCTAAACACAGTGAGCCAGAACAGCACCAATCACAAGTGTCAGTTTGTGAGTTGAATACAAAAGACTGTCACAAATTCAGCCCCAATAACCTCAATGGTACTTGAAGACTTTAGATCAGTGTGTTCTCAGGATATTAATAGATATTCTTATAAAATGGTTCTAACATCAAATAATATTGAGAAACACTTATTGAAGCAGAGTTTATATGCTGAGAGAATGTTTAATGTACACCAAACCCCCCAAGATGGGGAGAGGGTATGCAACATGTTCCAAATTCATTTGATTACTACCTTGCCTGGGTCAGGATAAGTGACCCACAGAACCCATCCTTATGTCATTCTTTCTCTTTAATATGACCTGTAAGTCATATTACAGTCTTTACCCAAAGCAGTCTTTACCCAAAGAGAAAAAAACTAACCAAAAAACATAACTCAGGTCATGTCACTTAACTGGTAGCTTCCTATCTCACTCCAATGTTGTTTTCCTTTTTATGAGAAAGACCTAATTCCACCTATCTAATATTTTCCTTTTCCCTGGGGTTTTTTTATTTCCTTTGTTTTTATTAGTTACTTCTTCCCTGTGGTGTTGGTCTCCCTCTGTCTTGGGGAAAAAGTTCCTTCGTTAAGTTCACCTAGAAAATCTACACTTCCCAGGATCCAATCAGATTTTCCACATTCTAATTTGGGTCTCCCACATTTTCCGATTAAGATACACACACTCAAATATAAACAAAGCCAGGATCTTGAGGAGGCAGGGGAAGTTTCTTAATGAGGTCATCTGTTTTAAAAGGCAGATACTATGAATCAAAAATAATGCTTGAGGACCAAAGATCCATTATAAATCAATGTGGGGTAGGCAGTAAAGAGAAAAATCTCAGACCCTGTCTATGCTTCAGATCCACAGCTTGAATAAAAAATCTACTTCCTGATTCTGGCTGTCCCAGCATAAGGAAAGGAATCAGATTGACCTTGTTGCCTGAGATCGTCAGACCCTAAACAAACATGAGGACGTTGCAGGGCCTTCCACAATTGCCTAGCCCAGCAGTTCTCGGACTTTAACTAGCATCACAATCCCCCTGGGACCCAAATTGCTGGGTCCTACCCCAAGAGTTTCAGATTCAGTAGCTCAAGCATTTCTATCATGTCTCTAGGTGATACTGACAATGAGGACCATGCTTTGAAAACCAGTTCTAGACAGTGGGAGCAAATCCCCTGCTGACAAGGCATTTGCTCTTTTTCTCTTCCCTTTACTTTAAATAGGTGAAAGGCTTGATAGCAAATGCTAGAGAGCGGACATTTGGGTCAGAGAGACACTGGCTTCATTCCCAGATGTGCCATTCATCATCTGAGGTCCTGAAACCATTTATTTATCCTAGGTACCCCAATTGTTCCATGTGCACAATAAGGTAAGAGTAGCCCCCACCACATAAACTGTTGTGAAGACTGAGGAGGACAAAGCTCTCAACAGAGACTCTGGCTCACAGTAAAGCACTCGATAAATGGCGACCACACGAGTATTGTTTTGTTGATCTTCAAAAAACCCTGGTGATATCCCGCACCTAAACTCTAAGTACTAAGCAAAGAGAGTCTGGGTGTTTTAGCATTTATCAAAAGTCCAATGGACATATGAAATCACCAGTCCTGCAGGCTGCAAACCAAGAATTATTACAGAAATCATCCCCAAATAACTGAGGTGGTGGTGGTGGTGGTGGTGGTTGTTGTTTTCATATTCTTTTTTGACAGAGGAATATTTTCTCCAATCGCTTTTGCCTTCAGATGGTTCCCACCAACAGAAAGAGTTGGAATTTGAGGTCTCCAGTCAAAAAATTCCAGAAGGGTTTCCTTACCCTTTACTAATTGTAAAACAAGTAATGAGTCCTATATTTCTTAGGCATCTTCAGGTCCCAGTGTAAATATAGATCTTCAGATTCCTTCTCCCTGGTCTACTCCATTCCCTCAGCAGGCTTTGTTAGAACTCCCTGCTGTGTGCATACACGGAGCCTAGCATGCTTACCTCTTGATATTTTACACACTTGTAATCATTTCATGCATTATTTGTAATAAGTTGCTTAAAGTTTGTTTGCTCTCATCTAACACACTTTTCAAGAGAGAATTATGTCTACCAAGTTCCCCACTGTACCCCCTAGAATAGAACCTGGCAGGTAGAAAGCCCATAGTCAATATTTGATGAGGGTCAGACCAATAACCAAATTCCCAAGAAGTATTAACAGCAGAGTGAGAAAGGCAATTTATTTTGTGTGTGTGTGCCTATTCTAATCAGCATACTTCAGGAATATATTTGACAAAGAAAAATAAGATATAACTCTTCCAACATGTTTTTGATGATTGGGTATTGGAAATTCCCACTAAATTAAGGATTCTACTAATCCAGTTTATAGCCCAAATCAAGAGCTTCTAATACAGGAATTTCTCCTTAATAAGAAAGAATTGGGCTTTTGGGTTTTATATACATTAGAAGGTCAAATAGTGGTAAGGCATCCACATAGTACTTGGCAAATTCATTCAACTCAGTTTTGGTTGTTTTTTTTTTTTTCTGTTGAAAACAGTGGCCTTTTTCTTTATTGCTTTGCTTGGTATATTCCTTCCGATATGGATATAAATGTAAATGCATTTCTTGGCCCTTGCTTTTCTTTTCTCATTTTAAATTACCTCTCCACTTCACCATAAATTGTATATTTGGAGTTCCATTTGTGGCCAAAACGCAATTGTTTAATTGTGCAATATGTAATTTGTAATATAATTATGCTGGCCAAATTATTTCCTGGGCTGCTCAATTACTGTGATTACGTTTGTTAAGTTTACAAGCCACATGCTGTTATTCTCCTTTCCCTCTGGCTGGTAAATAGTTTTATTTCGCTTTTAGTTCTTGGGTGCAGGGCTTCAAGTGGGTGTCATAAGGGGGAGCGAAATTTGATATCTTGTTTTCTACCATTTCAGCCCCACTTGTGTTAATGAAGATGGAAGCTGAAGCTGAAAACCACAGACGACTTCTACTGTTATGCATCCACTCAACACTTAGAAAGAGAGATTGATGATAGCACATTTCAAATTCATCTTCCAGAACATTCCATCTCATATGAGGAAAATGGCTAACATTTACTGACTGCTTTCTAGGCGCCAGGCACTAGACTAAACACTTTACATACATTTAAATGTTCATCTTTGGAACAAACCTGTGAGGTCAATGCCATAATTCTCACTGTGTCTTAGCCTGGGTTCCCCAAAAAGCAGAACCGATGATGAGGGCTGATGTGCAGGCAGTTTAAGTTGGGAAGTGAACAAGGAAAAGGAGAGAGGATTAGGGAGAATGAAACAGGGGAGTATGGGAAGCCAACCCAGTGTTGTATTATCTGGATGATTTACTCGGTGGGTAAAGGGGGTTCTAACTGGTGAGGGAGGCTCGGAGGAGCTGTGCAGAAAATGTCCTAGAGTTATCTCTCTGAGACTCTGTGGAGAGAAATATTTTCTTCCTGGATTCTGTCCCTCTGGGTCAAGAGTTGTCCTGTAGGGTATTGGCATCCTAACACTTCCAGGGCTGCTTGGCCTGAGAGTAATGAGTCCTGCAGAAGCACCATGTGGCTGCAGCAGAGAAGCTCTGGAGCAAAATCTAAGCTCTGCCTGGGGCAGCCCACGCATTTGCATCTCGAGTAAGATGGTAGGCAGTACGATGTTTTTCTTTCTTCCTTTTTAAATTTTTTTAAAGATTTATGTATTTATTTTTAGAGAGAAAGAGCATGAGTGGAGGGGATGGGCAGAGGGGAAAGAGAGAATCCCAAGCAGACTTCCCACTGAGCATGGAGCCTGACACGGGGCTTGATCCCATGACCCTGAGATCGTGACCTGGGCGGAAATCAAGAGTCGGAGGCTTAACTGACTGAACCACCCAGGGGCCCCTCTTTCTTTCTTTTTTTTGCATATTTCAAAAATCGTTCATTAATATTTCTATAATTCACCAACACTTTTTTAGAGTTTTTTTGAGGAGTAACTAATTCACAAAAAGAAAGGACTCATATTTAAAGTATACAATTTGAGGACTTTGGATACATGCATGCCCCCACGATATCATCACCACATTCAATATAATAAACATAGCCATCACTTCCAAAGTTTCCCTTGTGTCCCTTTGCTTTTTTGTTTTTGTTTTTGTATAAGAACACTTAAGATCTATCCTCTTTTTTATCGTTATGTTAATCACCATACATTACATCATTAGTTTTTGATGTAGTGTTCCATGATTCATTGTGCATAACACCCAGTGCTCCATGCAGAACATGCCCTCCCCAATACCCATCACCAGGCTAACCCTCTTAACAAATTTTTGAGTGCACAACATCATAGACACCATGTTGCACAGCAGATCTCTGAACTTATTCATCTTGTTTAACTGTAACTTTATACCCATTGAACAGCTCCCCACTCCACCCCATCTCTGTCCTCTGGCAACCACCATTCTATTTTCTGCTTTTATCATTTTGACTCTTATAGATACCTCACATAACTAGAATCATGGAGTATTTGTCTTTCTGTAACTGACTTATTTCACTTAGCACATCTTCAATATCCATTCATGTTGTCGCAAATGAAACATTCTTGCATCTTAGGGATAAATCCCACTTGATCATGGTGTATGATCCTTTTAATATGCTGTTGAATTAAATTTGCATGTATTTTGTTGAGGAGTTTTGCATCTATGTTCATCAGGGAAATTGGTCTGTAATTTTCTTTTCCTGTACTGTTTTTGCCTGCCTTTGGTGTCATACTCTTTTTCAAATAAAAAAACTGAGGCCTTGGAGAGGTTCCTCAAGGATATAGATAGAGCTAATATCTGGCAGACCTCACGGTCTCATACTCAAGACTTCAGCCTGTTTAGATTCCTAGGGCTTCTGTATTAGATTCCTAGGGCTTCTGTAACAAATCATCACAAACCAGGTGGTTTAAAACAAAAGAAATTTATTCTCTCACAGTTCTGAAGGATTAAAGTCTGAAATCAAGGTTCCAGCATGGACATGCTTCCTCTGAAGACTCTAGGGAAGAATTCTCTAGTAGTTTATAGTAACTGTTGTACTCCTTGGCATCCTGTGGTTTGTGGAAGCTTCATTCCAATTTCTGCCTCCATCTTCACATGATCATCTTCCCCTTATGTCTGTGTGTCTGTGTCCAAATTCCTGTCTTCCTGTAAAGACACCAGTCTCATTAGATCTAGAAACTACCCTAATCCAGTATGACCTCACCTTAAGTTGATGACACCTGCTTAGACATTGATTAAATTATTTGGAACGATTTCTAAAGAATTCCTGTTTTTAGATTCTAGGTAGACATATCCTTTTAGGGGGATACTATTCAACCCAGTACACAAACCCAGCTCCTTTCCTTTGAAATGTTCTTTTTAAACTTTTTTAAAATATTTTTTAAATATATTTTTCAATAATTGAACATTGGAAATGTCTGAATACCCATTTCCTAGAGGAGTCAGGTATTTATTGTTCTCTTTTAAAGAAGGCTTTGTGTTTTATCTGCCTCCAAATTTCTCAGATATCTCTCCAAAAAGATGAGTCTACCAGCTGATCAGAAATCTTTGTAACAGACCATGTTTTAGTGTTCATCCAGTCCCAGTCAGAGTTCACCTTGAACCCACAGCTGTTGCAAGGGTGGTTGAAGCCATTACCTAGGACAGATGGGCAGGCATTGGAGAAATGCCCAGACCTTTATATTGGATTCATCAATTTGAGAAAATTATTTTTTGTCAGGTTCTGGTAAGTTTTTCTGCTTTAAGAAATTGACAGGAGTTCTTCTAGCATTGTTAGTCATGTCGGATTTGATCATGTTGAGTTTGACCAAGTTTCTATCCTGGTTAAATGAAATAGATCAGCATAAAGGTATTTTATGCAGCTATGATTATACATTGTCCCTTGGCCCTTGCATACATTGTATTTAATATACTCCTATTGAGATAGTATGGACAATACCCCTGTTGAGACATTCCAATCATATCAGGAAACTAAAACTTCAAAAGGACAAGACATGTATACAAGGTCACAGCCAATAAGTGGTAAATCTGAGGATTTAAAACCAGGTTCTTATGGCTCCAGAACCTGGAATGTTCTCCAATATCAAGCTGCTTTTGACTTGATCCACAGCCATTAAATGTCTTCAATCATGTCATCTAGGGACCACTATTTCTTACTTTTAAAACATTTATATAAAAATATATAGAAAATTATGAACCAATATAATGCCATCCATCAACCATCACTGAGTCTCCCTCTATGTTCCAAGCACCTTATACAAATGAGGTTGAAAGTAGTTTCCCAGGTGTAATGAAATTTAAAGTCAGGGAGTTTACATATGTGGAATTTAAGAAACAAAACAGAGAATAGGGGAAGGGAGGGAAAAATAAAACAATACGAAATCAGAGAGGGAAACAAACTATAAGAGACTCTTAGCCATAGGAAACAAATGGAGGGTTGCTGGAGGGGAGGTGGATGGAGAGGATGGGGTAACTTGGTGATCACATTAAGGAGGACACTTGAAGTAATGAGCATTGAGTGTTGTATGCAACTGATGAATCACTAAATTCTACCTCTGAAACTAATAATACAGTATATGTTAACTAAATTGAATTTAAATTAAAAAATTTTTTAAAAGTCAGGGAGCTTAAATTACTTCCCAAGGAGATCACAAAAGTGACAAATACTAGATAAGAATTCATCTCAACTCTTGGGGCACCTGGGTGGCTCAGTCGGTTAAGCATCAGCATTCGGCTCAGGTCATGATCTCAGGGTCCTGGGATCGAGCCCCACATCGGGCTCCCTGATCAGCGGGGGAGCCTGCTTCTCCCTCTCTATCTGCTGCTCCCCCTGCTTATGCACGTGCTCTCTCTCTCTCTCTTTCTCTTGATCTCTGTCAAATAAATTTTAAAAATCTTAAAAAAAAAAAAAAAGAATTCAACTCAGCTCCTACTCTAAAACCTGTTCTCTCAACTACTTCATACATTGCTTCTCAATAACAAAGCTTTAAACAAACAATATAGAAGCTCTAAGTTAGGGTTTATTTTGAGTAGGGGAATTGGAGAAGACTTTATGCAGAGCTGACATGGGAGATAAGTCTCAAAGCACAAGGAGGGTCCTGTTAGCCACTGAACGGCGAGATGAGTCTGAATACTCACTCACTTATCCATTCATTCAATATGTATTTTATGGACCATATGGTCTGTATCAGGCACCACGATGGTGACTAAATGAACATGGTAGTCATACTCTCCACCCTTGTGATGCTTAAAGCCCACTGGGAGAGTAGACAATAGTTGAGAACAAACACACCAATAACTGAACTCATGGAAAATTCTGGGAGCACTATGTAGGACACAAAATCTATTGTGGAAAGAGAACAAGAGGGGATCTCACTTAATGAGGGTCAGGGAAGGCTTCTCTGGGGAAGTGACATCAAAACTGACCCCTATATTTGGGGAGAAATCAACCCTCCAGAGAAGCAGAAAGACGGTTCCAATCAGAGGAGTCCACAGAGCTCTGAGATGAAGAAAGAAACTCAGTGTGAAGGAGCCTGGCATGTGATGGGGAAAGAATCATGACAGGAGCTGGGAGACGGTTGGGAGCTTGACCACATAGGGCCTCTTAGGCCATGCTAGGGAATTTCAATTTCATTCAAAGGACAGTGGGAAGCCATCAAAATGTTTCACCAGAGGAGTGAAATTTTCCAGTTTATGTTGCTATGTCTATCTGGCCACTCTGTGGAGAACAGATCTGGGAAGACCAATTAAGAAGCTACAGCTGTAACCCAAGCAAGAGCTACTGGTGGGTGGTCACGGTGGTGGCTGTGGAAATGGCAAGGAGGGGAGAGAGAGAACATGAAGAAAGAGTCTAGAGTTTGTGCTGACAGATTGGATATGGCAGGAGGAGACAAAGAGAAGGGAACGTAATCAAGGATGACTCCAGCTTTCTGGCTTATAAAACTGAGTGTGAGTGTGTGTGTGGGGGGTGCTATTTACTAAGATGGGGAAGACTGCCATGGGGATGGGGCTGATAAATGTGTGTGGCAAATGCATGCTGAGGGGTGAGGAGAATGAAGAGATCTGTTACTTCCGATGAACAATTTATCTGGTTATAAAATGACATGCTACCCCTAAGCTGTAAACCAATGAATTTTAGTAAAGGAAGACAGGTCGTAACAGTATTTATCAAATGAGAAAAATAGCTGAGAGATTCATATCTTGCACCTACTACCCATTCCACTTCCAAGTCAACCTCACCAAGCTCAGGCGTCCATTCAGCATGCTTTCTTTGAGTGTCCACTGAGGACGAGGCTGGAATCAATTCTGCAGATAAAAAGCAAAGCAAATAATAATGCAATGAATTCAAATCCTGTGTGGTAGATGAACATGTTTGACAGTCAAGAGAGAAAACCAGAAGAAGCAGGAGTACCTTCCAAAGGGAGACGAGAATAATGAAAGAAAGCTTTCTACAGGCAGTGACCTATGTACTGGCCTTGAAAATGAGTCAGAGGGCGCCTGGGTGGCTCAGTTGGTTAAGCGACTGCCTTCGGCTCAGGTCATGATCCTGGAGTCCCTGGATCGAGTCCCGCATCGGGCTCCCTGCTCGGCAGGGAGTCTGCTTCTCCCTCTGGCCCTCCCCCCTCTCATGTGCTCTCTCTCTCATTCTCTCTGTCAAATAAAATAAATAAAATCTTTAAAAAAAAAAAGAAAGAAAATGAGTCAGAATTGACCACAGGGAGAGGACATGGATCAGCATTCCAGTCAAAGGGAAGATAAGGACAAAAGATGGAGACACAGCAGTGCCTGGCAAATTTAGGGAACAGTACATGTGCTTCTAAGAGCCAAAGGAGGGAGGGATTGGGGGTGAAAAGGTATTGTGTTTAGGGTGAGGTTTTAAGAAACTATTGAGTGCCATACTATTCATACTACCTGTAACTAACACAGGGCACCAGGGCACATGCGCATACACACACGTATATCCTATCATTCTCTCTCTCTCTTTCTGTCTCTGTCTGTCTCCCTTTCACACACACATACACACACACGCACACACAGAGTCCTGTAATGCTGTTTCCCTTTTTAATGTTGCATATTCCTCCATATCTGTACCTGGAGACAAGAAAAGTAAGGGAAAGAAAGGTTTTGTGGGTAAATTGTTCCTGAATGCAGCTAAAGATAGTTCTGAACAGGTGGATCTCAGTGACAGCAGCTTTTGCAATTCAGAGCACAATTTCTTTCCCATTTTCATCAAAACCACACAGCCAACATTCTTTACCCCTTCAAATCATCCTAACATCGTTGCCAGATTCATCTTCTGGGGAAAATCAAGTGTATATCACATCATTCCCCTGTTACGAATCTTTCCTAGTTTTCTAAGCCCATCAAGGAGCTCCTGCTGTTCTCAATAACTACAGAGCCCACCAGAGGGTAAATTGCTATAAGGGGGGAAATCCCTCTTAAAATTTTAAGAGACAATAGAGATATACAAGGAAGGGAATGGTGTAAAAATGTTCACCTGGGTATGACTCACGTGGCATTCATAGATAAGAACATGTTTGATAGTTTCTGTCCTAGTGAGTTGGGATGTCGTCTTGGAAAATAATTGTCTATCAATACTATCATTTAATATGTTTGTTGTTTGGGAAGATGGTATGTGGGAGGCAGCCTGAAACAGGTGGTTGTACTATATTTACACCTTTCTGCTGTTGTTCCTTCATAATCAAAAGCGACACTACCAGTGTTACCTGCTATCTTCTGGTGCAGGTGTGAGTGAAAAGACAGATTTGAAGCCAACAGTCCCCATGCATGCCACTTGTCCATAAAAATGAAACTGTGAGCTGTGACTCTTTCAGCAACACTGTCCAGTAGAACTTTCTGCAACAACAGAAATGTGCCGTATCTGCGCTGTCCCCTTGGATAACCATGAGCCACATGTAGCAACTGGCACTTGAATTGTGACTAGTGCAACTGAGGAACTGAATTGTTTATTTCATTTAATGTTAACAAAGTTAAATTTGAATAACACACTTCCGGACCTACCCATGTCTCCTTTTGTAATCCTGGGTCTCCTCTTTGCGTGGGTGCTTTGGTGGGTGGTTGTATTTGTTTCCCAAGACTGCTCTCACAAATCACTATAAACTGGGCAGCATAAAACAACAAAAATTTATTCTCCTACTGTTATAGAGGCCAGAAGTCCAAAATCAAGTTGTCAGGATTGGTTCCTTCTGGGGACTCAGAGAGAAAATCTGTTCCAGGCCTGTTTCCTAGCTTCTGGTGGCTGGCAGGAGTCCTTAATGTTCCTTGGCTTGTAGCTGCATCCCTCCAATCTCTGCTTCTGCTTTACATCACCACCTTCTCTGTTTCAAATCCCCCTCTCCTCTCTCTCCTAAGGGCTGGTGTTGGATTTAGGGTCCATCCTAAATCCACAACGATTTCAGCTCAAGATCTTTAATTATGTGTGCAGACTCTATTTTCAAATAAGGTCACATTCACAGAAACCAGGGTTAGAATTTAGACATGACTTTTTGGGGGGTCACAATCCAAACCACAACAGCAGTATTCCAGCACTTTCTTCTATAGGCAGGTCCTTGCGCAGCATGCTTTCACTGGGACACAAATCACCTTCCCAAACAGCAATTTGCATGCTTACTTTCATGACACCCAAAGCCACCTACATGCCTCTTTCCCCCAACCCAGCCCCTCTTCCTGTCACAGCTTTTGTACCCTGAGCCATTTGACTCCTTTACATTCAGTCAGTTACTAACATTTTTAGGTGCTTTCCAATATTATGGGTGATTCCTTCCTTGGAGCCAGACCAACCTTTGTTCTTTAAAAAGCAACAGAACAGAAGTCTCAGGACACGATGAGAGGCTTCAAAGGATTTCTCTACTGCCCTTTTTGGATTTTTTACTTAAAAAAAAATTAATACACAGCTTTGTTTCAGCCATCTGCAGATGAGATTTCCTCTTTTCTCAGGTGTCTGAGGACATATGGATACTTCCTGCCACTTTTTGAGGGGAAGAACAGCTACAGAAACTGAGAAACTATCTGGCTCCAGGAAAGACGGTGCCCTGACCTCATTCCCATGTCCCTTGGGGTAGAAGTGATTGGTGGGGGAAGATCCAGCATAACCCCATCATTTCATTTGAGGTGGGTTTAACAGGCCAGTTGGCTCTGATCTCCATAACAACTCTATATTTAGCAAGCTGGCACAATTTTTAGACAGAGATTTCTCACAAGAACTTGGCAAACATTCCATGTTTCCTTTGCTGCAATATGTAGAATTGATATTTCTGACAAAATTGCTCACATATCTTAGTGTAACCTGTTTAGTAGTTGTACGTTGTTAATTTTATTTTACTTTTTCCCTAAGGAAAAGAAAAAACTGATTTATGATATGGTATTGGAGGCTGGGGAGGGAAATTTGACCACAGGACTCCTGGAAAACCAACACCTGTCAGGTCTTCCTCCATGAGGCTTCTCATGCCCACACCTTCCCCTCCAGCCTCCTACCCAGGTTTGAATCACAACCACATTACCTACCAGTAATACGGGCACTGAGATACCCTGACTAACCTCCTGCCCAGAGGTTCCACCTTTTGATTCATTCTGCACCACGCTACCAACTTCATCTTCTCAAACACAAAGACATTTAAATATTAGCCTCAAGGTGAGAAGGAGGTCCTCAGTGAAAACTGTTATTTTTTCTGTGCTTTGCATTATACCTGCAATACTTGAGTATTTTAAAATTAAATTGATAAATATTACAATGAGTCTCAAATATAAATTTTAGAAACTAAAGCCACTCCCTCACACATAATTAAAAGATCAAATTGATTTTTTCAAACCTATTTATTGAAAATAATTTAAAAAAAAACATAGTTCCCCCAAATTCCAAACTTTTTACCGCACATCATTTTCCTAGTCTGTGAAATATTGAATTGTGGATTTTTTCTAATGTCTCATATCAGATTAAGATGACTAACATGAAACTAAATTTAATACTTTAAACATGTAAATATAATTTAATAACTAAGAAAGGAAAGCTAAGAAAAAAAATATACCAACATAAAGGGGTCCCCTGGTAAAAAATAATAAACTATGTTGTAGTTTAAAACAAAAGATCCTGTAGTCTCATTTTCTGCTTCCATTATAACTTCATCTCTCATTTCTGCCCTATACAAATATTATTCTGTGTTATTATCAAAACCAGCTACCATTTGTTGAGTGTCAATGGCTTTATATATATTATTTACTCTTCAAAACCATTCTATGAGGTGAGTGGTATTTTTCCCATTTTACAGATAAGAAAACTGAGGCTCAGAAATGTAGAGAGGTTTTTTCCCCCAAATCACACAATTGCCAAGTAGCAGGGTAGGGTTGGGAATCCATATTTTTTTACCTCAAAATCCACATTCTTAACCAAAGCACAATGCCTGGCACAATCATAATGTTCAAAATCCAGTAGATATTATAAGGTGCAATCAGGTATAATCACTGTCTTCTCCTGCTTCACCGCTTTGGAAGGTCCTCTCTTGAGAATTTTATGAACATTGAATAAACTGTACTCCCTTGAAAGCCAATGGCCAGGGTTCCATTTGCTGTTACTCCAAAACAAATTACAGGCATCCCTCACTTTCCCAAAATTTACATTATGCCACTTTGCTTTTACAAAAGACCTACATTAGTTTGGCAAAGTCTTTTTTTTTGTAAAAGTGAAAATCCCCTTCAGATTTCTTTCAGTTAGCAAAAACCAAGTACTAATGTAGGTCTTTCATGAAAGTGAAATGGCATAATGCAAACTTGGCTTTGTGCCATTTTGGTTTACCAAAGTTTTCAGAGGAATGCTCTACTTTGAGGTAGCAGGGAAAATCTGTACTCCAAAACCTACCAGCTTGAAACCACCATATTAATATGCTCAGAAATTCTGTGTCAGAAATTCAGACAGGACACAAAAGGCATGGTTTATCTCTGCTCCATGGCTTGTCTCTGCTCCAGGATATTTAGGCCTCAGCTGGAAAGACTCAAAAGCTGTGGGAATGACTCTATGGCTGGGAGATAGAATCATCTGAAAGTGCAACTAGATTTTCAGAATGGCTTACTAACAAGGCTGCCCATGTTCTGTCAGTTGGGGATTTAGCTGGGACTATTGGCTGGAGCCCCTACTCATGGCCTCTTTAGCATGGCTGTCTCTGAGTAGTGGAACTTCTTACATGAAGACTGGCCTCCCCTAGAATGAACATCTCAACAGAATCAGGCAGAACCTGCATGGTCTTCTCTAACCTAGCCTCTGATGTCACCGAGTGTCGCCTTCCACTGCATTCTGTTGGTTAATAGGTAGTCACCTACACCAGCTCAATTCAAGGAGAGAAAACATAGACACCCCCTCTTGATTGAAGGGGTGTCACAGAATTTGCTGGCATGTTTTGAAATCACTGCATCAGTGTTATGCATAATGAAAGGACTATTTCAGTGAGAGCTGAACACCTATTCCTGGAACTCAAGTATTGGAAAGGACATCTATATAGATGTTGAAGTCACCATGATGATGATAGTATTTGGAGAAAAAGGAAGCCTGTGAACCAGTTGCCAGAGGCTTCAGAAGAGGAACATGAACAAGTTCCTGGGTTGGGGGGTGGGGTAGGGGGAGTGTATATGGCAATGACATGCAGGGGTAGAGGATGTCTTAGCCAGATGGTAGTTATTATCAGGCATAATCAGATATAATCACAATCTGTTTCCTCTTGCCTCCTCAAAAGAGGAGGGTTTTTTCTCATTATAGCAGAGCATTAATGGTCTCCCAAGAAATGGGCATCTAAGATAATGGCATCCATACCACTGATCCCTGTGATATTTGGAGAATGGAGATGACAGTTCTCTCAAAGAGTGGCAACAGACTCAGTGCCCCCTGGGGAGAGCCAGGGTTCCAATTAGGCAGACAGACAATGGAATCCAGGTTCCAGAGGTTCTAATAACATGAGTGAGGAGGAAAGACAGCAGCAGAAGAGTTACTGAAGATAAAATTTCACAGTGTTTATGGTTGCAAATAAAAGCAAAACACCCATAGAATTAAACCAAAGGGACATTTATTGCTATCTAACAAGAAGTTTAGACAGAGGTTGGTCCTGACTTTGATTCTACCAATCTGCCATCTACCATGTGTAGCAATGTCTCCCTCATGGTACAAATATGTCTATCCCAACTCCAAGTGTCACATCCTTAGATATTAGCATTTACACTTGAAGCAAAGTAGAAAGGAGCAAAAAGAACCTTCTTCTCACCTGGCTATTTTTTTAATGAAAAAGAGAAGCTTTTTCAGAAACCTTCAGCTGATTTCCCTTAAATCCCATTGTCACACTTTCATCCCTTTATCAATCACTGGCATAGAGGAAGGATAGTCATGACTGTAACCAATCATGATTCATCTCTTAGACTGGGCACACTACTACCTAAACAACAAAATCATGTCTGCAAGGAGAAGACAATGGCTGCTGGGAAGGCAAGCTATAAAAGTCATCATGTTAAGGGATAGAGCTTCAAGTATTGTGGACGTAGGAGTATCAAAACAGCAGGAGACTTGGGAAGACTTCAGTTTACCCAAGTGTAAAAAGAAGAGTATGAATTCCCTAATCTCCAAGGTCCTCCCCAAAGCTGTGAGACTAATATTCTACCCACAACATTTATCACACTCATACCTTTTCTCTTATTATGGCTATTTTCTCATATTTTATCTTCCCAACTAAATTACTGGCACATTGATATCAGGGATCTTATTTGCTTTGTCTTTATGTTCCACATGGTCAGTAAATATTTGAGAATGGAAGCAATGCCCAGCACTCCTCAAAGCTATGTGGCTTTCTTTGTGAGACCAGTCTGGTTTCTCTCAGTAGTGCCCCAAAGTGAGAGATGAAAAGAAAAGGCAATCATCATTTCCCTATTTACTGAACACCCACCATGTGCTTCCTGCTATTGCGGAATCTGAGAAAATTGTAAGAGCCATTGGCATAAATAACTCTTGAGGAGAACAGGCAAGCACATGGAAGCCCATGCTGCATCTTTAAACAGGAGCAGCTGTGCTTCCTTCACTGTATTCCAGAGAGATGTATCCAGACAATGGTCTGGACACTTTGGAACAGAGATTGTTCTCTCTGTGGATTGAGCTGTAAAGAGCTAGTGGAAAACTGAGAGAAGGTGATTGACAGAGGGAGCAACAATGGAAGAGGGTGGGAGACAGGGGAAGCTGGAATGGTTTTTTTTTTCTTTTGTGGTATAAAACAAATCACAAATTTAATTATCATTTGGACTTAGCTAAACTCATTATTCAAGAGATTTTTCAGATATGGATTCATGATTTTAAAAATTGTTGGAGTTTTTTTCCACCTGGCTGGTTTCCTATGAGATTCAAGTAGTCAGAAATGATCAGATAGAGTAGATGCTTGTTACAGGAAAGAATACATGTACTTTTAAATTTGACTCAGAGTATTTGAGACTTAATAGTACAGTTTCGGGGCGCCTGGGTAGCTCAGTCATTAAGCGTCTGCCTTCGGCTCCGGTCATGATCCCAGGATCCTGGGATCGAGCCCCGCATCGGGCTCCCTGCTCCACGGGAAGCCTGCTTCTCCCTCTCCCACTCCCTCTGCTTGTGTTCCCTCTCTCTCTGTGTCTCTCTCTGTCATATAAATAAATAAAATCTTTAAAAAAAAATAGTACAGTTTCTACATAGTATGAGCACAGTAGGAGAGAGAGATTATAGAATTCTCTAGTCTCAAAGTCAGAAAGGGCCTTAAAGATCCTTGATTCCCACCACCCCTCCCAGTGTTGTGCTCCTTCTTCGAGCAACCTTGCCACACCATCATCCAATGGAACTTGTGCATCTCCAACGACGCAAAGCTCCTATCTCTCAAGGCAACCCCTCTATCTGTGGGGACCCATAACACCAAAAAAGTCTTCTTCATATTAAATATATGACTCTACAAAGCTGCCACCCAGTTGATTTGGTAAACTCCTGAGCAAGTGTAATCTTTCTTCCTCATGATAGTCCTTCAGTATGGGAAAATAGGAACGTGATCCTTCTGAATCCTTCTACTATCATGGTCACTTGATGTAAAGGGTTCCTTTCTGTGTTCCTCTTAGTGTACAGTGCCTGTAAAGGCTCAAAATTCTTCTGTGAGTAAATAAAACCAGATTTTATTCTCTTGCATCTGAAATACTCCATGCTTGTAGTTGGTATATTGACAAGATACAATTTGCAGCATTATCAAATGAAACATTATTTTGTTTCCTACCTTCCCTTTAAAATGTAATCAGATATGGTAAAGAAAAGCATGATATTTTTCTTACTCTTAAGTAACAGAGATTCCTAAGACCACTTTAAGTAATAAACATAGACTCCATTCAGTAATTAAAATGCCCGCTTAACCAAAATCATCAGTTCGATCTAACCATCGTATCTTTTCTACTTCTTTAGCTTGGGTCAACTTCAGGCTGGAAGCCTGCATGCAGTGGGAAAAGGGAGGGGATTTCATATGCTTGTGATGGGTGGTGGGTGGTGGGTGTCTTCTTATCTGTTTCTGCACCTGCTAGCTAATGTCTGCCCTTTCCAGAGTTAGAGTGAGTAAGATAAAAGAAAAGGTCTTGAATCATAAAACTGGCTTTGCTCTCTCTATGTCTGGCAGATGTTGAAAGCTTTCTCTTTTCTTTTGTGGGTGTTTTTTGGGTACTTTGGATGAGAATTCCATCCCCAGAAACTATTTTCCTGAAAATCTCTGGACCTTCCCACAAATACTTCTACTTCAGCTTATTGTCTCAATGATGGTTGTTCAAGCCACTTCCTAGAAACCAGCATTCTCCTCCATGTTCTTCCTGCTGAGGTCCTTCCTCTCTTCCAGGCAGACAGATTAAACAGGATTCAAGAGAGGCTCACATCAGTTCTTTTTTCTGTATTGCCCACATGGTCTACTCCTCATCTCAACAAATTTTAGATGCATCAGCAAGTCTCAGGCAGCCACCTCTAGCCTCAGGTATGAGTTGGTACCAACCTCCACCCACCCCCCGACTAACAGTTGCAATGAGTGTACACTGAAGCTCTCCAAACAGCTTCATGGAAGCTCCCCTCGGCAGGCTGGAGGTAAAGGTTATAGCTTTCACCAAAAAATTTCCTGCCCACATTTACCCCCACTCCACATTCTGATCCAGTCTGTAGCTATTTCCTTTGCAATTCTGCATACATTGACTTGTCTAGCCCTCACTTCAGTCTCAAATATCTATTATTTTGAAATCCAAGATGGAACTGAGGCAAGAAGAGTCTCATTCTAACCTCCTATTTCAAATTCATAAACATGTAGCATGAGCTCTTCTTAGCCATCTTACTCTTTCAAGCCACATTGAATATATTCTTCACTATCATCCCTGTGACAGACTGCCAGTGTTTTCTAAAGCTGTTCTTCTTTCCTTCTTGGTAAAGAGTTTTAGCTTGCCCGTTACCTTAAGCTGGAGGATGCTTCTTCCTGCCACTCTTGACACTAGGTGGGTGTGGTCCTGGTATTAAGTTCTTACCAATAGAGTGTGAGTTGAAATGAAGTGTGTCCTGTCATTCCATGCATTTTAAGAGGAAATCAGAAGATTCAGTTCTGGTTAGGATGGAATAAGCATACCCCACACCATTTCTCCACTTACTAAGTCTAAAATGCTTGGTCAAAATACATAAAGCAACTGTTAGAGGACTCTAAAAAGTGAGTAAGAAGACGAGGACTGAATAGGAAGTTCAGGGCTCCAAAGCAACCCAGTAGTGTTGTTGTTTTTGCTTTGTTTGTTTGTGACTCTAATATATGATGGCTTGACCTCTGGAGCATCCCAAAAATGGAATCGCAAAGAGGAAACACCAAGAGAAGTCCATGATCTCTACTCAGAGACCCAAAAGGGGTGGTTACAAAAATCTATCTATCAATCTATCTATCTATCTATCTATCATCTATCTATCTATCTATCTTAAAACTCATAGGATGACACACCCCAAAAAAGGAATTTTACTACATGTAAATTAAAAATAACTTAAAAAAAGGGAATCACTTTCCCAAGATATCCTTCTTCCCACAGTTTAGGACATTGACATAAAATGGAGCCATTTTGCTCATACAGGTTAAGGACAGCATCCTCTAAGGATGGCAGAGCCATGGCACGTGGAAGCTGCCCCAGTCCAGTGGTCTGGACTACCCTCTGTGGTACCCACTTTTTGTAGCAACTTCACTTCCACCCTTACCTTATCAAACCTCTAATGCTTTTCACATGGGCTACCACTAAGCTATGTCTGCTCCATACATCACAGGTGCAGGCAACTTGTTTAAGCTTGGCAGGACCCTGCATACTCAGTCTTGTTACGGGCAGGTCAGTCTAGGCTGGCTTGGATCCATGTTCTGTCATCCAATGTATCTGCCATTCCTTCCAAGTGAGTCAAATCTGAAAATTTAATATTGATAAAGGCACTGATAAGTATGTTGATTAGGACTAGAGAGAGAGCCACAGGACACTGCTGATCTCTACTTCAAGGAGAGAAGGAGAGCTGGAGTATGCTTACCAAAATATGGAGAACTGATTAAAATTTTTGGGTGGAATTTCTATCCAGGCTGATAGCAATCACTTTATTGTCAAATAAATTATTAACCTATCTAGTTATGTCAGGTCTAGCTTATTTTTCCCCATTTTAGCCACAAAAAAAAGGGGGGGTGAGAATTTTCATTAGTGACTTGCTAAAATGCAAATATACTCTATCTCTTATACTTCTCCGGCATTCTAGTTTTCAACAAGGCAAATAAGAAATTAATTTAGCCAACATGACTTGGTCTTGGGATACTCTTATTTGGTCTTGGTGGCAAACTTCCTCTGGTGGCTGGGCAAAGACTATAATGATCAATTCCAAAATCAGGTTCAGGAGTAAGTGTACCAGTCTGAGGCCTGTTTAATCTATGCTTTACCCTGTTTTGAAAATAAGAATACTTTTCTCTTATTGTCCATAGTTCTCTTGCACATTCTTTTTTATTCCTCAACAATAATCAAGAGCAGTTCAGTGACCTGACTTGCAAGTTCTCCACAGCTGCGAGAAATAATTAATCTGAATTCATGTGCAAAAAATATATATATATATATATATTATTTGCAGTACCTGAGTTATCTGTCTTTCAAACTCTTTGTCCAACTGAGGTTTCAGTTCCTTCATATCAGAGTTCATTTATTCATACCTCATTCATCCATTCAGCACATATCTACTGAGAGCCTCCTCTGTGCCTGGCATTAATGGAAATGCTGAAGATTCAGCAGAGAACCAAACAGACCAAAATCCCTCAAGGAGTTTACATTTAATCAAATAAAGGTATAAAATTATAGAATGTCAGATAGGGACCAGTTGTATGGAAATAAATATTTTAGGGAAGAGGTGGCTGTCATGAGTGTGAAATTAAAATTTTTAAAAGGATGGTCAAGAAAAAAGTTGCCAAGAAAGATTCATTTAAGCAAAAGATTGGAGGAGGTAAAGGAGTAAGTCATGCAGATCTTCAGGGTAGAGAGTTCCAACCAAAGGAAGCAACAAGTACTAAATCTCCAAGTCAGGAACGTACCCAACACATTTGAGAAACAGTATGAAGGACAGTGTTGCTGGAGAGGAATGAATGAGTGGGAGAGAAGTAGGAAACAGGACAGAAAGGTGATGGACAAAAGATCACAAAGGGGAGAATCAGTTGCCAAGAAATTCTACATGTACTTTACCCTTATGGGGAGTTTCTGAGCAAATTTAAGCTATTATTGCCATATAGTATTACTCTGCCTCCCTTTCTGAGGAGCCTATTTTTTAATTTACTGAATTATTAAATATTAATTAAGTACCTACTATGTGCCAGGTGCCATTGTATGAAGGCAATGTATGAAGCTTCAAGGAACCTTACAGTCTATTGGGAAGTTAGCTTTTACTCTGAGCAAGAAGGCAAACACTGCTCTGAACAGAGTACTGACTTTGGATGACTTAGGTTTTAAAAGGATCTTTCAGACTGCCATGCTAAAAATAGATTCTAATAGGACAGAAAGGAAACATGAAAAACAATTAGGAGGATATTGAAATAATTCAGGCAAAATATGATGCTTCAACCAGGATAGTAATAGAGAGATACTGTCAGATTCTGGGTTCATTTTAAAAGTAGCGGCTCCAGGATGGAGGAAGGAGTTGTTCAGTATGGATCCAAGGTTCCAAGTCTCTGTGTCCCCCTCTGGGGACTCATAAAGAGTTACCATTTACTGAGCTGGAAACAACAGAGGAGGAGGAGATTTGAGTGAAAAAAGAATCAGGGGTTTTGTTTCGGTCATTTTAATATTGTGGGATTTATTATATTTGTAAGTGGAGATGATGAATAGGCAAGACTTGAGAAATGCTGGGTTGGAGATAGAAATCTGGGGGTCATAAGCATATAAATAGAAGTTGAAAATGTGAAGCTCTATGAAGTCACCAAGGAAGTGAGTAAAGATAAAAAAAGAAACTGCCCAGGCTCTGAGTCCTGGGGCACTTGAATACTTAGAGTTGAGGGAGATGAGGAGACACCAGCAAAGGAGACTGAGAGGAAGCTGTCAGGGAAGAGAAAAGCAGCCAAGAGAATGAAGTGTATGGAAGTCAAGTGAAAAATCAAGGACAGAGTGAGAGTTACTGATAGGAAAATTCAGGCATGGACTAGAGCCTACTTATGTGGAGGTCATCTGTGGCCACACACATCTTGGGAGTATGCTGGCTGTGGAAGTCTGATTGGAGGGAGTTCCAAAAAGAATCAGAAGAGAAGGATTGGAGCAGGAAGAATAGGCATCCCTTTCTGTAAACTCTGTGCTAACAGGGAGCAGAGAAATAGGCAGAGGAAGATAAGGAGTCAAGTTGGGTTTTTGGTTTGTTTCTTTGCTTTTTATTTTTTTTTAGGAAAGGAAAAATCACATCTTTGCATGATGATGGAAATGATCCAATAGAACACCAAAAAAAAAAAAAAGACTGTGATTTTATATAGAAAAAGAGAAATTTCTGGAATGTTGTCCTTGCATAGTTAAGGAGAGGGATCTAGTGGGCACATGGAAAGCTTGACTTTAGATGGAGCTTCCAGCTCTCATTCTAAGTAAATCACGGGGTCCCTCCCTTGTAGTTTTATTATTCTCACATGTCAGACATGCTGCTGCTCTCCCTAAACAAGCTTCAGGTTTTAACTCCTCCCACTGATCAGACACCTGGATAATTTTGTATTTATTCATACTCTTTGAGCCTCTTCATTGTTCCAGGACCATCCTAAGCATCTGAGATGCAGCAAACAGTACAGAAAAGGCCCCTGCACTCCCAGAGCCTGCACTAACAGTAGGTGGAGATGGCCAGTGTCCAGTAGGATACGCACATGAAGAAGATGAGTCCAGATAGTGGTGAGTGCAGAGACAGAACCATCCTGGAGTAAAGGGGGTGAGAGTTTGTTTAGAATGAGCTGAGCATTCAGGGAAATCCTCCAACACAACATGTTAGCTGCATCCTGAATTTTGAGAAAAAAACCTATTGTTGGTGGGGGTCAGGGGTGGAAGTTGAGGGGAAAAATGCAGGGGAAACAAATGGAAAGAACAAAAGAAGGCTAGTGTAATTAGAGTGTAGTGAGCAAGGGATAGGATGTGCAGAGGAGGTGGAGTGGGGAAAGCCTTGGGATTTGTACTTCATGGGAAGGTGACTTAGCCTGAATGTTTGTGTCCCCCCCAAAAAATGTATATGTTGAAATTTTAATTCCTGGTGTGATGGTGTTAGGAAGTGGAGCTTTTGGGGGTGATTAGATCATGAATCCTCATGAATGGGATTAGTGCCCTGATAAAGAGACCTAGGGATCTTCCACACCCCTTCTGCCATATGAAGACACATTAAGAAGACAGCTATCTATGAACCAGGAAGTGGGCTCTCACCAGACACCGAATCTGCCAGTACCTTGATCTTGGACTTCCAGCCTCCAGAACTGTTTGTTCCTCATGCCACCTCATCTACAGTAGTTTTGTTACAATAGCCCAAATGGACTAGAACAGAGGGAGACTGAATTTTGGGCTAAGTCATTGGTGAGTCATAAGCCTGACCCCTATACACATTTTAAAGAGATCCTTCTGGATGCTGTGTAGAGAATGGATCATAATGGAAGACTGGAAGCAAAAAGACCAGGTAAAAGGTTTCTGCAGTCCTCCAGGCAAGAGACAGGGGGAAGCTTGTTCAGGAAGAGTGGCAGTGAGATGGAAGGGGTGGACGGATTTGTTTTCTATTTCAGAGGTTTAACTGGAACGACTTGCTTGATGAATTGGATGTGAAGAGTAAGAGAAAAAGTGGAATCCACAATGGTTCCTAAGGATTTGGCCTGAGTCACTGGGTCAAGCTGCTATTACAGAGATGGAAAAACAACACAAGGGAGATTGGTTTGGGGGAACAGTAAAACCTGCAACTCCATTTTGGACTTAATTTAGAAATACCTATCAAATATCCAAGTGGAAATAGTTAGTAGGCAATTAGCTATAATAAATAAAGAGAGCTGACACTTTTACAGGTGTTTACTATGAACTAGGCATGGCTCTTATCACTTTACAAACATTAAATCAGCATAAATTGCATTTACATAGCCAAGACTGGGTGAGTTCATCTAGGGAGAAAAGACAGATGAAGAAGGAAGCTCAGGAATAAGCCCTGAATACACCAGCATTTAGAGGTCAGTTAGATGCCCATCTTCCCCAGATCCTCAGGTAAAAGTCGCTGGTTATGGGCTTTTGCATAATAGATCAGAATTCCAAATCCTATTTGTTGACAACATCTGCCCAGACAGCTGCTTCCCTCCTATCTCTTGGTCTGTCTTCCAAAGTCCCAGGCATCAGTGGGAGGAATTCATGTAAATACCAGCTGTATACATAAGTCTTTCTGTTTTCTGTCTAAAAAATGATTGTCTCTAAGGATGCTTCCCTGGTCTTAGATTGCTGTTTATCTCTATTTGAACTTCCCCCCACCTCCCAAATGTACTTCAGTGGGGAAACGAATTAAGTTTACGCAGGCTCTCCACCACATGTTGGCTACACACTTCAGGTTGTGCATCTAAATTGGCCTTTTGGGGGAAAAATTCAGCTGCCTTCATCACCAAATGTATAGCTAATTTCTTCTTCCCAGGGTAAGTTTTCACCTCCATCAAAACTCTACTGTCTAGTAAGTAACCTGCTTAATTGAGTACTAGCACTAATATATATAATTCATGTTTCCTCCACTTGAAGAGTAAGGTTGTCAATTTCCCTTTAGAGGAAAAACCATACCCAACAGCATCAGTCTCAAGGGAAACTGGGTTAGGGAGGGTTAGTGGTCAGCTCAGTGGATGCCAGCACCATTCTTGGGAAAGCAACCATAAAGAGTTTCCCTATTACTACTCCCTAATCAGCAGTTGCTTCCTTACAGAAAAAATAGCTCCTACTATACAAATTCCAATGCATTGCATTCTTAGGACTAATTTAATGGCACTTACTTGAACCACACTTAATGATGTGGTCCAAATGCTTAAATGGTAGGGTGCATTATCTTTTTTTCCACTTTTATTATTTGAGAAGATCAGACTTGGCTTCTATTTATGATCAGCTCCAAGAGACTTAAAAGGGGCTTTGATTCCAAAGTATATACATAAATCGTGTAGGGTTTTTTTTTCTCTTGGAGATGATGAAAGGCCAATATTTTTCTTTTATGTTTCAACACTAAACAGAAGCCCTTCTGAAATTTTTTAAACAGCAGTTCTTATTAATTACAAGTGAAGGCTTAAAGAGGGTTTAAATAAGAGGAACCAAAATGATCATGTTAGTGGCAGTACTCCATGTATTATTTCTTATATTGTTCTTCCTTGCATGCAAATTCTCTCTCCATATAGAAATAGATATAGATGATATAGATATATAGCCCTCTCTTTTTTTTTCTCTCTCTCTCTCACTCCATTCCTCCCTTTCTCATTGTTTCCAATTTTTAGTCCTTGTCCCATGATATTTCTCTTTCTGATAGCATCTTTCTGACCTCTTCCCTGGAGTTTTCCTGCTGGCTTCTCACCATGGCATCCAGGACGTGTTCAACAGGGAAATCATACTGAAAATGAATCTGAAAGCAAGGCTTTGGTTCATCAAGGAGATAATACAAGTCAGAAAATGTCTCATCTAATTCTCTGGATTCTGCCTATAATCTGCTATAAAATATTGAACCCCTGATTTTAAATCAGAACCTGAAATGGATCCAGGATGTACATATTTAAATGGAAATCTCTAGGGGTTTTCTTCTCCCATATAAATTAATATCTTGATTTTCTGCCAGTTTAGTGTATGGATTTCAGATGTTCTGATGAATTGATTTTTAAAAAAAAAAAAAAGGACTACAGAAATAACCTACTATGGTATGTCTTTATTTGGGGAAACAACGTCTAATTAGAAAACTGCTTCATTATTATTTATAGCATGTGATAAATTAGGTTTGTGCTATGTCTCTTAGCCTAAATATTTTACAAATCTTCTGTGTATTTTTAGGTGGAAATTTAATATGCAGAGCTACAACATTTTATGGGGAAACAACTGATCCTCTTGGGTTAAGTATTTTAACATCTTAAGTAAATGTAAATTTTTCAAACAGATCTAGGACGATAAACTGGCATAGTTGTATGTTGGAAGAAAGCCCTCAAGGGTATAAAGCCTGTGTTTTGAAGGAACAATCTAGGATTTGGGAACAGCTAGGGGCAAAAGGCCTCTAATGGATGTACACAAAGTGTCTCTTCACCAATCCCCAAACTTATGAGGATAGGGCAGCTAGAGTAGACTGGATGAAATTTCACATGAACGGAGGGAGGATGGGTATTTCCAAAGCAGAAGGAAACTCCTGTGGAGAAAACTACTAAGAACCTTTATTATATGGGCCCCTGGGTGACTCAGTCAGCTAAGCTTCTGACTCTTGATTTCGGCTCAGGTCATGATCTCAGGGCCATGAGATTGAGCCCTGTGTCAGGCTCCACGCTGGGCATGGAACCTGCTTAAGATTCTCTTTTCTCCCTCTCCCTCTCTCTCTCCAAAAGAAAAAAAAAAAAAAAGAAACTTTATCGTATGTTCATACTTAACCTACTTCATTAACTCAATTTTCCTAATGGTCTCTCATATGATTTTTAAAACCCATAAATTGTTTTGTTCTTTTTGTTTTTAATAAGAAAGTTAGCATAAAAATAACTCTGATAGTCTGTTCTGGATCTTCTCAAAAAAATACTAACATCCCTCCCCTTCAGGCTTCCAGGAAAGAGGAAGAGAATTCTTCTGACCCAAGAGGCCTTCCTGGCCCCCTACCACTGCCAAGGTTAGAGCTCCCCTGTTATCAACTTTACTAGCTCTCTTGACTTCCTCTTTATAACACTTGCAATTAATTCATCATTTGGCACGTTTTGTACAATGTATCTTCCCCACTGAACTATTCCAGAAACCCAGGAACCATGTCTGTCTGGTTTACTTGTCTTAGGTGAGACTCTATATGGCACAGAACATCCTCTTGTATAGACATAGATCCCAAGGAAGTTGGAAAGTTGAGAAGGGAGCCACATAAGAAGGGTAAAACAGTAACGTCATCATCAAAGATGACAACACAGTCACCTCCTATTAACTGCTCACTCTGAGCATTATTGGCTAATGATTAAGAACACAGGCTCTCAAGTTCATCTGCTTGGGTTTGAAACCTATTGCTACTATCTCCTGGCTATGTGACAGCAAGCATGTTATTTAAGCACCCTCTCTCTCTCTCTCTCTCTCTCTCTCTGACCCACTTTTCCTATCTATAAAATGAGGACTTTAATGTTATTTTACCTCTTAGGGCCATTGTGAATGTTAACTGAAGTAACCTTAGGAAGGGGTTAGCACAGCATCAAGCCCTCAGTGAGGAGCGTGCGTTAAGCACTGGGCTGGAGCTCAGTGAGCTCTTTACAGGAATATTGTAGCACAGGTGTGCCTATCCCCACTTTGCAGAGAACAGAACCCTGTCTCTTGCCCTAGGTCATCCAGTGGTAAATCATGGAGCTAGGATTATGCCAGAGCATGCCTGGTATAACCCATGGTATGATCTTTGCCTTAGTTTCACTGACTCAGAGAAAGTTACTCATCAACTAACTACTAACTACTACCATAGCTCAGAAATGATACCCTGGCTGGTAAGAGTGAGATATGACCAGCCACACAGCAAGAACTGAGTTTTATGTTGAAAGACAAAAATCTGGCAAGGAGCTCCAGCTCACTGGCCTACAGAGGGCAAGATGGTAGAAGCCCTAGTCTGCTGCTGAGGTGGTCAGCAGGAGCATTCCCACCCAGCCACAGAGCACACTTCCAAAAGATTTCACCCATCTCACCCCAGTCTTTAGAACTGGCTAGGGACCAATGAACTATATACTACCAGCAAGGTGCCAATTAATTAATAAGTCACTTAAGGTATCAACAAACTTGGGTTGGATTAAATGAAACAGGAGCAGAAAATCTAAAAGGCAGCTATCTCCCACTCAGTTAGGAAAAGGCTGGGGTAAATTAGTGAAGTATATGTGCAGTTGAATCATTAAGCAAGATGGCTAATGGTTCAAACTAAGCTAGAGTGCCGTTTCTTTCTTGTCATCAGTGTGACATTTTTCCTCCATTTGAGTCACGGTCTCTTCTGATTGTGCTGGGCCAAAGATATAAGTGTTGGTTCTTAATGATTCCTCATGTGTAGGCCTAGCTCTGTGTTAATCAGGAAGAAGGTAATGTTTCTTGTGGAAATACAGAGTTATGGAGATAGCCAGCCAGGAATGGGTTTGCATTTTAATTCTGCATTCACTAGCTTAGAAGAAGGCCTTCAATCTTTCTGAGCCTCAGTTTCCAATAAAATGAGTATGTTACTTCATGGTGATATGATAGAGATTAAATAGATAGCATATATAATTGTTAGTACAAAGAAACAAGCATCCCCTGACAATGTTCCCAGCATTTGCAATCACCTTGTCTGCCACTTATTTTATGTAACCATTACAGTGACCCAATATGGTCATGAGTAGCTTAGCAGCATTCCTGACCTGTACCTGTGATATACCAATAGCATGCCCTTCTCCAGTTCTCCAGTTTCATGATCCAAAATGTCTCCAGACTGCAGAAGGCATGAACAGACATTTCTCCAAAGAAGACGTACAGATGGCTGACAGACACATGAAAAGCTGCTCAGCATCACTCATCAACAGGGAAATGCAACTCAAAACTACAATGAGATATCACCTCACACTTGTCAGAATGGCTAAAATCAAAAACCAAAAAACAACAAATGTTGGCAAAGTTGTGGAGAAAGGAGAACCCTCTTGCACTGTTGGTGGGAATGCAAACTGGTGCAGCCACTGTGAAAAACAGTATGGAGTTCCCTCAAAAAGTTAAGAAGAGAGCTACCCTATGATCCAGTAATCACACTACTGGGTATTTACCCAAAGAATATGAAAACACTGATTCAAAAAAATATGTGTACCCCTATGTTTATTGCAGCATTATTTACAATAGCCAAGAAGCAGACCAAGTGTCCACTGATAGGTGAATGGATAAAGAAGTTGTGGTCTACATATACAATATTATTATTCAACCATAAAAAAGAATGAAATCTTGCCATTTGCAACAACATGGACTGAGTCAGTCAGAGAAAGACAAATATCATATGATTTCACTCATATGTGGAATTTAACAAACAAAACATACAAAAAAGAAAAAAAGAGACAAACCAAAAAATAAACTCTTAATTATAGAGAACAAATTGATGTTTACCAGAGGGGCAGTGGCGGGGGGGTGGGGGTGGAAATGGGTGAAATAGGTGAAGGGGATTAGGAGTACATTTATCTTGAAGAACACTGAATAATATATGGAATTGTTGAACAACTACACTGTACACTTGAAACTAATATAATGCTGTATGTTAACTGTACTGGAACTAAAATTTAAAAACAAGTCTCCAGACATTGCAAGTATCCACTGAGGGAGTAAAATCAACCTTGGCTAAGAACCACTACTGTAGGAAAATAAGGGTTTAAGTAGATTAAGAAAATGTAGTAAGGACAATGAGCAGCATTAAGGATCTGCTTGATGCTTATGGATTTATATTATGATTGTGTGTTTTCTCCAGTCATATTCAACTATACAGGTGCAGGCATGGAGCAGAGAGTAGGATTTGGCCAGAATTGGGCATTTCCAGTTGAATGTGGTAGAGAAATATATGGGCTCAGAGCTAAACTATAAAAGGGAATGTGCTAAATGTCCTACAATGTTCAGGACAGCCCCCCAAAATAAATAATTATCTGGTCCAAAATGGCAAGAGTACCAAGATTAAGAAACCTTATCCGAGAGACTTGCTGTTCAAAGAGTGGTCCATGAACCCCTGGCATCTGCATCACCTGAGATCTTATTTGAAATGCAGAATTTCAGGCCCCACTCTAGACTTACTGAATCAGAATCTGCATTTTAACCAGATCCCTGGGTGAGCTCCATGCACATTGAAGTTTGAGAAGCCCCTTTCAAGCCATCTTGGCTCCTCTCATACACACAACACCTCCTCCCTTCCTTCACTCTCACCTGTGCCTTCTTTGCTACTGAGAACACTGAGGCATTCAGAAGATATCTAATACATGCTTCCACCAACAAAGTGCCCCACTCAACGATATCTGTCTATCTAGGAAAGATTTCAGGGAGGAGTATAGTGATGAACTGTAGTAAAGAGGAATGTTAGAACATGAGAGGGTGAGGAATACTGAGAATATGATGAGGTTAACCTAATATAGGTTATTAGGGGGTTTAAAGTAGTGTTGGAGTTGAGACACTAAAGGAGAGAGCTAGAGAGATGGTGGACAGCAATCAAAGATGAAAGATAGAGATGAAGATTATGGAGTACATGCAATTATTGATAATGAAAGATCTGGGCATGACCCTGGTGACTGAGATATGTTCAAAGACATAACCACCAGAGAAGAAGTCAAAGAGCTAAGAGGCCAGAATTTAGGAACTATCATCTATGTGAATTTTGAGGTTTCCAAGAATTTTGTCAGGAGGGCCATTAAGGAGTACGAAATGGAGTGATGAGTTAAAACCTTCAAGGAACAAAGTGAGAGTGTTCTGGGGGGCATCCATTGATCACAACAATAAGGGGGAGGAGAAAGTGGTATAGTAGGATGACATGAGTTGGGTCAAAAGTGGGTGTTCCTAGGAAGAAGAGAAGGGTAGTTGTCTGAAGGCTGCAATGTGGAGTAAGAAGGACACCACCCCACCCCACCGCACCCCCACCAGGCCCAAATGAGAAGCAGAATCCTCGGAAGAGAGTCAAATTTCAGTTAGAACAGGAGGTTGAAAAGAACATGCAGGAAAAAAAAAATTAGATGCAGGAGATCATGAGCTTCAGATAACACAAAGGACAGATTTTGGATGTTGAGAAAGGATGGAAAATGGGGTCAAATATAGAGCATATGAGGGAAAGAATCCATGGGAAAGGCAGTAACCTGGGAGTCTTAAGTTTCTTACAATGCCTGATATGTAAACATGGATAAATGAGGTGGTTATGCAAATTATCACCCAAACTGGGACATTCTGAGGAGTCAGGGAGAGTGATCATACTAGGCAAACCAGGACATATTTATTCCCTCTTGGTTAAAGGTCATGATAGGATTATGACAATGTCTTTGGCAAATTGTGATGGTAAGAATGTGAGTGTTGACAGTTGAAATGGGGTGTTCCAGAAACACAAAGTTTCTGCAACCCTAAATGTACTTCTTCAAGTACAGAAGGAGGCTAGAAGAGGACTCAGTATTGCTGCGGGCCCCTGAGCTCCAAGGGGCCAGTTTCACCTACAAATTAGAAATGCCAACGGAAGAGACTTTTATTTTTTTATTGCTTACTGTTTTCAGTGTAAAACTACCCGACGATAATAAAAATATTTTCAAAACATTTTCAGCAAAATAGTTAAAATGTTTTCATAGGTCACACACCCCAGAAGCAGCTAGGGCCCACTGAATGTTTGTAGTTCTTACCTACTATTTGAGTGCCTTTCAAGGGGAAAAAAAACAATGAGGCCCTCTAGTGGCCAGAATATTTCCAGGTAGTCAGTTAAAACATCACAGAAGGAGCTGAAAAAAATATGGGCCATCATCTGGTCAAGACACTTGCCTCTAGTTAAGTAAACGTGTGTACAAGGATCAGGACTATACATACCATAGGGGCTCTATGAAGGCTGGAATTAACTCTAAGCCTAGAGGTTGATTCTTACCCAACAGACACTCTTGCTGTGGACACTGCCACTGGAGACCACTCCACCACACACACACACACACACACACACACACACTATCACATATCCTCACCCCCAACCCCAGATACAGAGTTTCGAGAGGACTATCTAGGGGTCAGACCATTTAAAACCTTGTAGGCTAGATTTAAGGTCTCCATCTTTTTCTAAGTGCAATGGAAAGCCATTGAAATATTCCAAGCTGGGAGATGTTGGGGGTGGGGGTAGTGTCACGTTCAAGTTTGCATTTCAGAAAGTTTCCTCTGGCTTCAGGGTGAAGAACAGTCTGGGGAGTGGGGGTGCAGAGTTGATTCAGTGATCGCAGTAATGTGGTTTTTATAGTAGTGAAGGTGAGGGGTAGGATTAGAATGGGTTAGGCTAGTGGAGGTGAAGAGATGGAAGGAAGTAAACAGGTTCAAGAGACGTAAAGGAGTAAACATAGCAGGACTTGGAGGTGTATTTCATATGAAGGATGAAAGAGTGGGAAGGGTAAGGATGACACCAGATTTGGAATATGCGGTGTTCACAGAGACGGGTGACACTGAGAGAAGACACAGTCTGGAGGTAGGGCTGGAGCAGAACATGAGTTTGATTCTGGATAGAATCTGTTGACATTGCTTTGATTCAGACATACTGTCAGTACTGAGTAGGCACATAACTATATTGGCTAACAGCAACAAAGAGAGGACTGGGCTGGAGACAGCACAGAGTGAGTCATCTGCATATGACTCTATTCTTTTAATCTTTCCATGGGGAATATTATGTTTATTTGCTTGCTTACTTGATGAATAATGGGTTGATTGGTTGATTGATTTTGATTGATTTGGGGCTGTTTATAATAAAAACCCCTTCCTAATTGCACCCTGATCCCTTTTTGAGACTGTGTGGAGGGTTCCACCATGGAGATCAATGTGGAGGGTTCCACCATGGAGATCAAAGTGCTTGGCCAAAGTTCCCCTCAGCTCAACACCGCTGTGGGATGGGCTGTGACTTAGTCTCAGCCAGTGGGATACTCTTTGCCAGAGCTCGCCTATGACCCAAGGCTGTGGGGCCAGGGGAGGTCGCTCACCAGCCTGACAACAACCCAAATGGCTTTGACTCCAGTCTTTTTCTACTTCACAGCCCTCGCTCTGGTTCCTAATGTCCAGCCCTTGATTCCTGCCTATTATCCAAACCTCCCATTGGCTCTACAAGCCTCTCATATCTTCACATAATTGTTCTGTTTTTGTTTTTGTTTAAAATGAACAGTTGCCTGAAATTAAGAACGCCCAACTGATACCTCTCTATTTTTGTTTCTTTCTTTCTCTTTCTCCAATTTTTCTAAATTGTTTTCTATACTGAGTCCTTGTTTCTGACTTGCTATCTCCCTACTCCCAACATCCTTTCTACACTCCATCATTCTCTTTACCTTTCCCTCTATGGACCTCTGCTCTCCTGCCCTATCTGGTCACCATATCAAACTAGGGATTCAAGGTTGAGAAGTAGAGTGAATACACTGACTACATAACATCAAGATTTAAAACTTCTGACAAGTTGGAAAGAGAAGCTGAAATTAATGCGATGAAATTTAATTGAGATAAATGTAAATTCCTGAGCTTAGCTTCTAAAATAAAGTATAGAAGATGAACAAGCATTGGTTCCACAGCCGATTCTATTAAAAAATAAAACACTGGTAAGTGGGATTGCCAGATAAAATACGTGAGGCATACTTATACTAAATAATTACTCATTGTTTGTCTGAAATTTAGATTTAACTGGTGTTGTGTGTTTTATTAGTAAATCTGGAAGCCTTACTCTTGAGGTTTTAATTGATTGAAAGCTCAGTATAGTCCTTCAGACATGGGTGCCTTGGAAAGTAAATCAATTTTGCAGTATGACTGGAAGAATGATAACTAGATGGAAGAATCCCAGGACTCAGGCACCTGGGTGGCTCAGTTGGTTGGTATCTGCCTTTGGCTTGGGTCATGATCTCAGGGTCCTGGGACCGAGTCCTGCATCGGGTTCCCTGATCAGCAGGGAGCCTGCTTTTCTCTCTGCCTCTGCTGCTCCCCCTGCTTGTGTTCTCTCTCTCGACTAAATAAATAAATAAAATTAAAGAAAAAAAGAATCCCAGGATTCCCTGAGCTCAGGAGAGCACATGCTGAGTGTGCTGGGCCTTTCCAGGCCCCACTGTTGGAGAGAGGCTGGTGAACTGATGGGCAGGGAGAATGGGAATCACATCTTTGGTGGGATAGCTGAAAGAATGTGGGAATGGAAGACCTAAGTGGGTCATGCCACCAACACCTCCAGAAAGACCCGGACTCCTGCCTTTTCTTCTACGCCTGGTTCTCCAACTTCTCTTCAATTCTCTGAGCAGCCTAATGGCTCACCAAGAAATTTATCTTCTTTTTAGGTTTGCCAGAGTCAATTTCTGCTTCTGGAAACTAAAGATCTTAAAGGATATAATAGTTTGGGTTTTTTTCCCCCCCAATATCTAAAGGGATCTTTTCAGAAGAGAAATTGGCCATATTTAGAGAGCAAAACTAGAACCTGAGGGTGAAATCAGGTAAGTCAACATGGAAAAGAACTTTCTAGTCATCTGAACAATGCTGAATTGTAAAAGTCTATGGGTTGATGAGAGCCCATTATCTGCAGGGGTTCAAGAAGAGGCAGGATGACCGACAGACAGGGACAAGATTCCTGAACTAACCGGGAAAACAGACCGGATCACAGATGCCTTCCAATGCATGTTTTGTCTTGTTTTAACTTAGAGGATTTTGCTCAGATAAAATGGCTAACAGAACAAAATATGCAAAAGCTGAGCAACTATAGTGATTGCAGATGGAAACCAAATTTTCCCTGCTCATCCTTCCCTTAAACTTATAGGTGTTCCAGAATGAGACTTGTAGAACCCTAGACCTGACGCATAGTTTGAAAATCACGGCTTAAAATTGCTAATATTTAGGGGCGCCTGGGTGGCTTAGTTGGTTAAGCGACTGCCTTCAGCTCAGGTCATGATCCTGGAGTCCCGGGATCGAGTCCCGCATCGGGCTCCCTGCTCGGCGGGGAGTCTGCTTCTCCCTCTGACCCTCCTCCCTCTCATGCTTTCTGTCTCTCATTCTCTCTGTCTCAAATAAATAAATAAAATCTTTAAAAAAAAATTGCTAATATTTAGGGAGCATTTTCCATATCTCCAGCACACTGTTAAGTACTTTTAATGTATTATCTCATTTAACCCTCCTCAAAATTATGTGAACTGAGTACTATAATTAGCCCCATTTTACAGATGCGGGCCTGGAAGCACAGAAAGTGTAATTAACGGCTAGAAGACAGGAGACCTAAAATTCAAACACAGGTGGTCTGACTACTGAGGCCGGACTCTGCACGGCTACGCTATTTTGCTTTTAAGATCTTATGATTGAACGAAGTTTGATTTTCAGTGCTTATCATTCCTTTTGAGTTCTGTGTTCCTTTCATTCATTTATCATCAGATTAATTTAAGCCTTTCTAGGCTTCTCCAAAATAGCACCAACTCAGATGAATTTAATTTGTTTTTCATGACCCTCAGTTCACAGTTTTCCCTGTAGCTGGTTTTCCTTAATTAGTATTTTTTTTTTTAACGATTTCACATACCTCTCTAAATTAGGTGCTTTAAGGTATCAGCTCTCAGGGTCGACTGGGAAAGACCATGTTGCCTACCAGGGTCAGCCTTCATTCCATCAGTTTGGATGTTCCCCATGCCTTCTTTATCTTTTCACAGCAAAACAAAGTGGGGGAGAGAGGCTTGGTTTGTTTGCCAGGCTTCATTTGACCAAATGAGGATGGAGGTCTCTCTGGTGATCACAGCCCGAGAGTAAGACAGGCAGTGAAAAAAGCAATGGCGCCCACTAATTGTCCTGGTGTTCGCCACGACCTCTGGTCCCCCTGTCACAGAGCATCGGACAGGTAGGTTTGAGGCATCAGGAGCACCCTGACCTCATCAAACGCTAGGAAAGCCGACAGCTGCGGCTCACAGGGGTCAGCGACCCGTGTGAGCCGCGTGGCTGTCCCCCGTTCTCGACTCAGCGGGATCCTTGACTCTTTCATGCTGTCAACAGCATCCTCCCATGCTCTGTTCCCACGCGAGAAAGCACATGCCTAAAGGCCCTAGGACCAGGCTGTAAGGAGAAGGCCCAGGCTCAGGAGAAGGGACCTCCCCCCCCCGCGTCTGTGTCCCCCTTCGCACAGGTGGGCGCACTGTCACCCTGAAGCCCCCCACCCCCATCCCATTACTCCCCACCACTAACAGGCTGTCAGGGGCTCGGATTTCTCTTTGTGAGGTGCTCTCCAATACTGTTTGCCTAACATCACCTGTGGACCCCTGAGGCATGGACCGTTACTTCATATTTTATAAGGGATGGTGTAAGTTCAGCACTCCATAAATACAGAATGGTGAAGAGCAAATTTCCCCCATACCGAAGCCATTTCATTTTCTCCAGCAAAACGGTTCCTTTTATTTCCATGCAGAAAGCCCAACAAGGGAAATTTCTTCATTGCTCAGACAGCTACAAAATATGATCACATTTTTTCCCCACAGCTAATGTGCTCTTATGTATAAAATTTAAATTTGAAAGTCTGAGCAGATGGCCTATAAAGTTCTTGTTTTCCCTTTGAATTTAATTTCTTCCTGCTTATAGTGGGATTTTAAAAAATCCTTTGAAAAGGAACAATAAAATGTTTCTATAAATTGTAATAATCATTATCTTGATGATTGTGCTCTCCCAAAGATATCCCAGAGGAAAAACTGGATGCTTGACTTTGGGTCTGGAATCTTACCTGGCTGGTCACGTGCTCAGACACTAATCAGCACCATAAAACTCTGCCAGTCGGGCCCTGCTCATCTTGGGATTTGGTCATCATTCTCACTCGCACAAGGCACAAGTTCACCTTATCTTAGAAAACAAAAGGTCAGGGATGAAATGACCTAAGCGAATAAGCTATGTACAAAAATACAGATGAAATGTTTAGTCTCTTTTAGAAACTATTGTTTTCAAGTGCTTTAAGAGCCATTTTATTTCATTCAGAGCCATTAATGAGCTAATTATCTTTTTACTAAAGGAGATCGTAGGACTTCAACTTTGCAGTATTTAGTTGGTCATCAGTTTGGGTGATTATGTGTAATAAAGTTGTATTGTGTTTCCAGCTACTCTGTCATTCAGGTTCTTCCCTAACTTCCCAATATTGAAAGAAGTGGGATTGACTCGATGTGGTTTCAGGTTCATATAAGGAAAGTATCCCTGGTAAAATGTGCATCGAGTGGGGGTCTTTTACCTTTGTTTCTCTGTTATTTGCTACATTCAAAGGTACCTATCTATAGGAAGGTTAAATAAGTTGATAAAATGTAGGGATTGACATCACCTTTCCATCCGAATACTATTCTGTGAGTTGAATTCATTGACATGAGCCTGCCCTAAAAATTTGCAGGGCTCAGGAGTGAGAATACGAATGGAAGAATGGAAGCCTACGACTCTATGTCCATATATTTAAAAGTTATAAATCAAGCTAACACATGTGAAATAAAGTACATTCTATCTGTCTGCTTTGAAAAATATACCTTGTCATACAGTCCTATCTTACTATGAAAAATTGAAGGCCAGCTTCAGATTTAAACTCTTGAATCACCACGAGCTGTACCAGAACATGGCAGCATGGGGAGCGTTAGCTCCCGCCTCCTATTCACCACCCTCGCCTCCAGGCCCCAACTCCAACCTGCACTCGCCTCCTGGGGCACATTTCCAGGCTCCAGCTCTACCTTTTTCCACCCCTCCCTGCAAACACCTGCCCCTTTGGCTACCCTCCAGGCCTAAGGATACAAACACTAAGATAGTCTTCCCTTCGGAGAACTGGGAAGAGGGTCACCTTGGAAGAGGCCCATGCAGGTTCTGGAAGTGGGCTCAGAGCCGTTGGCATAAGAAATTCAAGAGTCACGTGTATGAAGAATTTGGTCTAGCAGGTGTGGAAAAGGGAGGCGTCCAGGTAGAATCTTACCTAACATCACGTCATGTTCACAGTCATCTATTGAGATAATAAAACCTTGGGCTCTTTACCCCAATAGTAGGGTTATAGGCACAGGAGAGCCAGGGCAGGGGTCCCTCTAACTGCCTCTTGTCATAGCATTATGAACCGGCCAGAAGTACTTGTTTCATAAACATTTACTAGGCACTGAGAAGTACCATTGACAAGAGATCCTATTACATGCCACAAGGAAGACAGACATATGAGATTTGGTCTCTGTCCTCAAAGAACTGATAGACTAGTTGGGAAGATCTCAAACACAGAAATAATTGTGCTACAGAGATGAAAATCCTAAGGGCCAAACAAGAGGTCCGAGCCAAGTCAATGGTTTGTTCTTCCCCAAAGGTAGTTAGGGACAAAGAAGCATTAAGTAAATCTGTCTTCTTTAACCACTTAGATAAAATGTTCTAGCTTCCTAAATCAGCCTTCATGACACTTCTTGAAAGAAGCTCAGTATTATCCTATGGAACACTCTGGAAATGAACAGGTTAAGATTTGGCTTCCATTCCTGAGCAAATCTGATGCAGGCAGGATTAGAAGTAGAAAGATTTAGCTCCCAGTTCAGCACATTGTGTGCCAACCCATCTGCCCACATCAATGTCTATTTAAAAGTGAAGCCAATCAGACTAGCCCCATCTTCACCTGTCCTACTGATCGCCCATAGCAAGGGAGGAACAGAAAGCCCACAAGTTGGTCTGGAAAATTGAGTCTCTGTGCAATTTCCAGTCATGTCTCTGCTTAGAGGCACAGAGCCAACAAAGCCATCAATCTGGCAGTTTTTTAACACTGACCCAGTATATATTTGCTAGGCCATTTGCGCCATCTGCCATGCAAATGTCAGTTAAGGAAATAGCATAGAGTTGTGGGAATACCAGGGTTAAAATGCCATTTAGCAGGAATGCACCAGTTCCAGCAGCAATTGCCCACAGGAGAACAAAGAGCTGGGAGAGCCAAGGGCAATAAAAAGAGAACAGAGGTGTAACAGACCAAGGCTCTCAGCCTTGCTTTCTCTCCACTCCTGGATCATTTCATTACGACACTTTCAGAAACATGGGCCTTCGTTACTGACAAAGATGCTCCGTGTGATTCTATTGAATTAAAATGCTCATATAGCAATTGTATATGTGTGTGTGTGTGTATTGGTGTGTGTGTGTATGTGCATATATATATAATTTATAAAATGTATGTATAGACATGTATTATATATATAAATATTTAAATATTTGTGTGTGTATATACATATACATATATATGTAACAGTTTATATTCTCTGCATATATAAAAATTTCTAAGGGGCACAAGAACACTCATGGTTTCAAGTCTCTAAAATAGTTCCCCCACCCTCCTGAATATGGTCCACATGTTAGCAATACTTATAACCATCTATTGAGCCCTTACTATAATATGCAATGTGCTATATTAGCTGCCAATTATATGTTTCTCTAATGTTTACACCACCACTAAAAAGTTGATTTTTCTACAATTTTATAGATGTAACAAACAAGGCTCAGCGAAGTATTTTTTTAAAGCCCAAGGAACACTTTGTAAATGGAAGACCTAGACTTCAAATCAGTTCTTCCTTTTCCAACACCCATGTCCCTCGTACTGTAGCCACTCCTGTGAGTAGTGTACTTGTTTATATGTGATTAAGATCGGAGAATATATACTATTTTGTGTTTAGCTTTGTTCATTTAACAGGATGTCATAAATATGTTTCATGTTTTCATAAAGCCTTCATGTTTATCACTTTTAACAGGTGGATTGTAATCCATCTAGTGATTCATATTAATGTATGAAGCTCTGCATTTACACTGGTTGTCTCTCTGTGGGTGTGTATCTTCTATCTATCTTTCTCTCTTTTAAATAATACTACAACGAACGTGTTGGTACACACAGGTTTTTGCTTCTGTTATGTTATTTCCTTAGGATAAGTTTCCAGGGGTAGATTATTGGGTCAAACAGTATCACCATTTTTCTGACACTTGGTACATATTGTCATATTGATTTTCAAATATGTTCCATCAAAAACATGTGAGAGTTTCGACTTATAACAACCACCAACACTAGGGATGTTTCATTAAACTTTCTTTCTGCTAATATATTAAATTTCAAATGGCACCTCCAGCTTGCTTTGGTTTTCACTTTTTATTCAAAATAGTGATGGATATTTCCCCCAACTGCTTGCTTACTGCTCTTCGTTGTCTCTTGTAGCTGTTCTCTCTCCCTACCCCACCTATCTCAAGGTGCTTTGTACAAATCTGTAGGTACTTTTTATGTGGAAGGACTATTACCCCTTTGCCTTATTTTCTTTATTCTTGAAGAAATGTCTGAAAAGGAAATGCTAACTTGACATACAAAATGCCAGTGACAAATTCTTCTCCAGAATGATGTCTAAAACTGAAATCATCAAGAGGTAGCAGTATGAGCAAGTTATTTGAAAATATGCAGGTAAATATCAAGAGAGACAGCTGAAAAGGCTTTAAAGAGACAGCCCAGGGTGGGGGGTGGAGGGGGCAGGGGGTGGGAACAGGGCAGGGAGCTGATCTTTTTAGTCTTCCAGAACTGTTTGACTTTTTATGTGGCAATTACAACTGAGGAAAAAAATAAAATGAAATTTATAAATTCTTCTCAACAAATGAACTGGAGGCTCTCACATAATGCTCCATGCCCCCGCTTGAGAAAATCTTCCAATTAAGCTTTCTTCTCGCAAAAATTAACTTATGTTTTGCATCTCCTTCCCATCGCTCACAGCCATAGGAAGCTAAAAGGAAGGGACAAAATCTGGCCAAATTGTGTGCAAGGTTGCTACCAGAGTCATGTCTTTCTGAATTGCAGATTCTCATTATTTCCCTTTTTTATGTATTTTGCATAGACTTAATTAGAGCTCCTACATGGCAGTGGGGATCTATAACAGGAGGGGGTCCTCTCTCCAGAGAAAAACTGATGCTCATTAACAAAAGAGAAATGGATCTCCAAATTAATTTTGTCTTGGGAACCTAGGATTCCAATACATGTGAACAGTGCTCTGTCATACTCTCTTACAGGAGCAAGTCAAAATTACCTGAGATGAATCATGTCCCCTAAACCAGGTTGATTACTAGACACTGACCACCTGAGTTGAATCCTCACTCTGCCACTTAAGCATATGACCTTGGGAACTTAATTAACCTTTTCTTGTCTCAGTTTTCTTGTCTTAAAATGGAAGATTTTCTCAAGCGGGAGCACAGAGCACTATGTGAGCCTCCAATTCATTTGTTGAGAAGAATTCATAATTTTTTATTTTTATTTTTTTAATCAGTTGTAAATTGCCACATATCCTAAAATACCTACCTCATAGGTTTTGCAAAAATTTATGAGTAAACATATTTAAAGGGCTTAGAACAATTCCTGTTACAGAACAAGAACTCAATAACTGTTTTTAAATAGTATTATCTTTGTTATTATTCTCATTTTGCCAGTTTACCTTAGTGGGTAGGAAACTTTGTCCAGGATCATGCAGCATGGCGTAACTGTGAATAGAGATTTGTATTGAATTAAAAATCAGGGGCGCCTGGGTGGCTCAGTTGGTTAAGCGACTGCCTTCGGCTCAGGTCATGATCCTGGAGTCCCTGGATCGAGTCCCGCATCGGGCTCCCTGCTCGGCAGGGAGTCTGCTTCTCCCTCTGACCCTCCCCCCTCTCATGTGCTCTCTCTCTCTCAGTCTCTCTCTCTCAAATAAATAAATAAAATCTTTAAAAAAAAAAAAAAATAAAAAAAATAAAAATCAGACACAGTTAGATACTAAGTTTGACTCTGCTACTTAACAGCTGTGCAGCTCTATACAAAACATTAATTTCCTCATTATACATTGGATCCTGATACCTAGCTCAGAGGATTGACTAGAAGATCAAAGACAATGTATCTCAAATCTGCTCTTCCCATTTTTGCCCCGATATGTTTCTCAGAGGGACAAAGGGAGCAGGGGCACAGGAAGAATTACAGCAGCTACCTGAGATGGCTGTTGCTGAACAATCTTCTCTTGCCCTAATGGCACCAATTGCAGGTGATTGGTGGGAGAGCAGTGGGAGCAGAGAGGGCTATTGAATATATGTTCATTACTTAACACACAATTATTGTTGAACCAGGTGCTGTGCTAGGAGATAAATCAGGTCACTGCCCTCAATGAGCTCAGTGCAGAGCAGGAAACAAAGACAAACATAATTAGAATACCGTGTTCTAAGTACAAGAATAGAGCTATACAGATGGCTGCTTAAAGGAGAGGTGCCTAGGGTGCTGGGAAGCTCCTTGGAAGGGAGGTGTTAATTTATTGCTGTGTAACAAATTACTCCAAAACTTAGTGGCTTAAAACAGCACACATATATAATCACATCACTTCAGTGGGTCAGAAATCTGGGCATGGTTTAGCTGGGTTCTCTGTTGCATAGTTTCTTGCAAGTTGCAATCAAGGTGTTAGTCCAAGTATGCAGTCTCATCTGAAAGCTCTACTGGGGGAGAGATCCACTTCCAAGCTCTGTGATTATTGGCAGAATTCATTTCTGTGTGCACTATTGGACCGAGGGCATTAATTCTTCCCTATTGGCTGAAAGCTGCCCTCGGTTCCTTGCCATGTGGACCTCTCCAGCATAGCAGCTTGCTTCATCAAAACATGCAAGTCAAGAAGACAAAAGAGAGAGCCTACTTGCAAGATGGCCATCATAATTACCATGGAAGTGACACCCCATCATTTTTGCCATACTGATAATTCCATTACTTTTGCCAATGCTGGGCAAGTCACTAGGTTCAGCTCATTTTCAAGGGGAGGGGATTATGGAAGGGCAAGAATACTAGGAGGCATGGACCATGGAAGGCCTTCTTAGAAGTCAGTCTAGCCCGAAAGAATTCCTGAACCAATTCTTAAAGCAGAGAAGTTGATATCTCCCTATGTGGGAAGAAAGTAGAAGTTGTGGAGGAGACAGAGCAAACAAACAAGAAAAAAGGGGGGAAAAGTTAAATAAGTTACGTTATTTCTTAAGATGTTATCTTAAAGGAAAAGAATGGGGAAAAAAGATACTCTTCGAATGATGGAAGAAAATGAGACAATTGATATAGATTAAGGGAAGAATAAGGGTGAATTCTGAAAGGAAAAACAGAGACTGTTAGTCTTACCTGTGGAGTAGTTTGAAAGCCCACACTGCTGATGAAGGTTATTTTCTTAAATTTATTTTGAATTAGTAAGTGGATAAGAGGTCAGAGTGACAGAAGTGGGCATATGCTGAAGCAAGGGTGGCAGTCCAGTCTGCTCCCTTGGCTTTTTATTTTTAATTTATTTATTCAATAAATAGACCTCTTCTTTAGACTGCACTCTGATGGCCATTTAATTAGTTAATTAATCACTTAATGTCAGTTGTGATACTTTTCTGTGTCCTTTTAGTTTTTAGCATACTCCATGTTCTCATGTCCTTATTGATTCCCTGATGGACTTGTAAAAAGAAAAATTGCAAAGAATCACTACCATTATATTGAGTATTTCAGCTGAGAATTTGACATTCTCACTAGTCCCCATTATCCCAGCCAAGATTTAAGTTATAATGAAGAATTGAACTTTGGGATTCCATTTGGTCGCTCTCCTCTAGCTCGATGTCCATGGCTATAAAATGGGACTAATAGGATCCACTGCTCCTATCTGCTCTAGTTGATGTCAGTATTGAATCAAATAATGTAGTAAATACATTTTAAAAATTATAAATGGTACATATAGTATACAAGAAAGCAATTCACTCCACAAATGATTATTGAGGGCACTGCACAAGACACAGTGGAAATGTCTAGAATAGAACCCAGCCCTTATGTGTGAGCAACTCAACAGTAGTAGGAGAAAAAGATATTTCAACATATCCTTAGAATACAATTTCCTAAATGTGATAATGGAGACTTATACAAAGGCCATTTAGGCTATTGGCAAATTTATCACATCATATTTTAAATATTTGTTCTATGTTCATGAAGTCACAAAACAACATTTAACAAATACTATTGAGCATCTGTTTTGGATATGACATGCTGCAGCGGTTAAGTGCATGGACCCTGGACAGAGCCCGCCTGAGTTCTAGTCCTGGCTACGATTCTTACCAACTGTGTGAAATTGGCCAAGTTACTTAACCATGGTATACCTCAGTCTCTCCTTTTGTAAAATGTGGATCATAGTAGTATATCTCAAAGAGGTGTTGTAAGGATTAAACAAGTTAGTATACGCAAAGATCTCAGAACTTTGTAGTAAGCACTGTGCAAGTGTTTGCTTTTATAACCATAGGCAAAGACCTATGCTGGGCCCAAAGGATGTGACACTGAACAAGAAGAATATAGTCCCTGCCTTCCAGTAAACTTGAGCTTAACAGATGAATCTCATGCTCCATCACATGCCAAATCATCCAGGCCAAGAACCTGGAAGTTACCTGAGGCACACTCCTCTTCTTCAATTCAGCCACTGCACACCCAGCCCTCACAATTGGTCACTGAGTCAGGTCATGTACATTTTACAAGGATCTCTTATCTGTTCCCTCCTCCCCAACCCTACTCCCCACTCATCCAGGGACTCATCCAGGGACTCATCTTCCCTCACTGGTACCAGTGTCTCCTCTGTGCTGTTGGCAGAGTGTCAGGCTGAACATCCATCCCCTTGATTCAAAACTTTACGGTGTTTCCTCGCTGCTTCCTGGAACAAACTCACATTCCTTAACAAAAAACCTTAGTAATCTTCTCCTTGCACACCTCAATACTTGCCCAGAGACCAGGTTGTGTAGTAGTTAGACACAGACTCAGGAGCCAGTTAGGATCCAGTTCCACCATTTGCAAGCTGTATAATCTTAGATTACCTAACTTCACTGAGCTGAGTTTCTTTATCTCTTAATGCTGATAACATCTACCTCATGGGGTTTTTGTAAGGATTAAGCGATTTAACATATACTCCTGGCATGGAGTAAGCATTACCTAAATGTTAGCAATGATTTTTACCTGCCTTGAGTCTTACCTTGAGTCCCTCTTCCTTCACCCCTCCATCCCATTGCAGCTATACAGAACCATTGTTCATTCCCTACACACTCTCTTATCTGTTTCTCCCACTCTTCTAATCACTCCATGTGGGGGACACAGCCTAAGGTGACCCCCAATGTGCCTCTCCTTCTGTTCATGCCTTTGTATAGTCCTCTTTCTTTAGGTGCAGGTGAGACTTGTGATTTGCTTCTAACCAATAGAATATGTCAAAGGTGATGGGATGTCCTTTCATGATTTTGTTACATTATATAAGACTCTCTTAGCAGACTAGACTAGGGACTGTTCTTGTTGGTTTACTGAAGTAAGAAGTCATGTAGAAGGAGACCACATAGCTAGGAACTTCTGCAGCCTCTAAAAACTACAGGTGGCTTCTAGGACCTGAGGATAACCTCCATGTAATAGCCGGCAAAACTACGGGGCCTTAGTCAGACAACCATGAGGAAATGAAAGCTGCCCACAACCTGAATGAGCTTAAAAATAGATTATTCCCCAGTCAAGCCTCTAGATGAGAATGCAGCTCCCCCCCCCCCGCAACATCCTCAATATATCTTTGTGTGACCTTGAGCAGAGAAACAAACCCATGCCCTGACTCCTGATCCACAGCAACTATGAGATAATAAATGTGTTTTGTTTCAAGCCACTACAAAGTGGTAATTTGTTACATAGAGATAGAAAACTAATATACCCCAAATCCTGTTCACTTGGAGAATTCCTACTCAAACCTCTAAGTGTTACCTCCTCTATGAAGCCTACCCTGATGCTCCCATGCACAGATGGTCTCTCCCTCCTCACACCCCCATTGTACCTCTTGCACCCTTCCACAGCAGAACAGTTGCCCTGCATTGTTACTATGTATTAAGCTCTAAGTCTTTAAGAATGGAGTCTTCATTTTGTTTGTCTTTAAATTTCCAGTTTTGGAAATATGATGCCAACTTCGTAGGAGAGAGGAAAGAAGAGAATGGGTGGAAAAAGGCAAAAAGAAATAAAGGAAGAGGGCTGCAGAAGGGGAGGTGGGTGGGGGAATGGGGTAACTGGATGATGGGCATTAAGGAAGGCACATGATGTGATGAGCACTGAGTGTTATACACAGCTAATGAATCATTAAACACTACAACAAAAACCAAGGATGTACTATATTTTGTTTAATTGAATTTAAATTTTAAAAAAAAGAAATAAAGGAAGGATAGCAAGGTGACCAGATGCTCAAGAAATGTTTGTTGATAAGTGAATAAACAATATTTTGATTATTTTCTTCTCAGGCCTATAGAATTCCACAGAGATGCTTTCCTTTCACTCTGATAGGCATCCCCAAAACTGGGACTATCATCATAACAGAAGATTAAACTATCGCTAACTCAGATTGTAAGCAAAATAGAAAAAGGAAACAGCATTGAGAAAAATATGATACACCAAGAAAAATATTTTTATTTACTTTGATTGTTAAAAGAAAACCTTGTCAAAATAAGGTCCAAATATTAGATTAAGAAGTGTTGGGGGTAATTTTTCCAGTAGGCCAAATACTGGAAATGCATGTTGAAATAGACCAATGGATAGGAAACATGGATACAACTCAACCAACTTGGAAAAGATGTCACTTAACTTTATTCAATAGAGATAAACAATAGAAGAATTGGCAGAGTCTCAATTTCTTGAAATTTTTCTGGAAAAGACAATTTAGAAGTATTTAATTTCCTTGAAGGAAAAGTAAAACAGTTAAATTACTACTTCCTCTCCTTGTAGGATCTTTGTTAGTTTGGAGTGCATGCCTTAGTCCATGAAAGAGCTCAAGTTGTTTACTTATTCTTATTGTATAGACTTACTGTGTACTCTGTGTGTTATTATGTGTCCAAGAAGAAACAAAAGCAAAGTAGGCCCGCTGTGAGTTACAAAAATATATTAAATTTGGCCGAAGTATAATTTAGCCACAGGTAAAGTCTGAGTTTTTCCCAGTGTCTGCTTTCCACACATCACGGCCACCGCAGGCAGGCAAATGATGAACAATCTAGCTGCTGAGATGGAATGATGGATGGGTATATGGACAGACACCTGCTGCTTACATTCAGTGACAGCAGGTACCCTGCAGTGTTAGGTTAGTTGCTGAGAAGAATAAGTTACGTATTAACTTCTAACAATAATGGCTATTTCACACTGCATGGATGTCCAGTAATTGCAAAGTTAACCCACTGTGTTGCTTCGGGACATATTCCAAATGTCAACATGTAAGTACCTGGCACATAGTAGGGATATGATATTAGTCAAACATAAATCTAAATTGAGGCTCTAAAACGGTTCTCAACCTTTGGGATCCGAATGCTTGTAATTAGGGGTGGCATTCCCTGTGCTTATGTTAATTTGAGTGGTATTCTTGCCTGGTAGGTCAAATGTTGTCAGTTTAAGACCTCATACAGAACTGTTTATTTCAACCTTAGGCTTGTGCAATGCCAATAAGGAAAAACAAAAACATTGGATTAGATTATGGATTTTGTCTTCAAGAGGGTGGGAAAAAAAAAAAGTCAGTGAGTTGCAGGGAGAAACAACTAACTGAATTAGTTGGTTCTAGCAGAGCAGCTGATTGGCTGTATTGCTCTAAGCTTTGTGTGTCCTGGGGCCCTCCATCCTGGGCCACCCTGAGTCTGCTACCAGGGCTGGGGATTGCATTAGTGTCCTAATACTGTTGTAACAAGTTGCCACAAACAGTGATTTAAAACAAAACACATTTATTCTCTTACAATTCTGGAGGAATTATAAGCACTCCAAAATCAGTCTCACTGGGCTAAAATCAAGGTGTGTACAGAGTTGGTTCCTTCTGGAAGTTCTGAGCAGAGAGCTGGTTTCCCTGCTTTTTTTTTAAACATCTGATGGCTATGTGTATTCCTTGGCTTTGGGCCTCTTCTTTCATCTTCAAAACATATCACCCAATCTCTGCTGCCCTCATCACACTGCCTCCTGCTCAGATAAGGACACTTGTGATTACATCAGACCCACTCAGATAATCCAGGATAATCTTCCACATTTCAAGATGCTTAACTTAATCACAATGGCTAGGTTCTTTTTGTCCTATCAGGTAACATAAGCCCAGGTTCTGGGGATTAGCACATGGATGTCTTGGAGGACCACTGTCAGCCTATCTCAAGATTTAGCCGCAAGTCTAACTGATAGACTTCCCAGTTAAATAAGACAATGCAAATTTAGGATCAAAACCAAATCTTGGGGTGCCTGGGTGGCTCAGTTGGTTAAGCGACTGCCTTCGGCTCAGGTCATGATCCTGGAGTCCCGGGATCGAGTCCCGCATCGGGCTCCCTGCTCGGCAGGGAGTCTGCTTCTCCCTCTGACCCTCCTCCCTCTCATGCTCTCTCTCATTCTCTCTCAAATAAATAAATAAAATCTTAAAAAAAAAAACAAAAACAAATCTTGGACTAACAAATGCCCTTTTAAGTGTAAATAAGGCATGTTGCTTTGATTCTTTCAGCCAGCAGTTTCTCGACCTATTTTTCTTCCTCAGAACAAGGTAGCATGCCTGAATTTCTCATCAATAAAGCTTGCTCGCTCCCCATCTCCACAGTATTCTGTGACTGAGAACCACTGTATTTAGCCCTTTAGAGGTCCACAGAGTATGCTGGGATTAGCAATTTCCTAACTTTTGCTTTGAAGATTCTCCCCTGATTCCCTCTGTGGTCCCCTGGTGACCTGAGTACTCCCTGCATTTATTTCCAATCGTGCTTAACAAACTCAAAGGGAATTTACTTACCTTTATCAGCATAAAAATGTCCTCACATCCTGCTTTCTCCTGACTGGCTTCATTTCCTCTCTCAAGCTCAGCCAACGCAAAATAAAATCAGCTCCTAGGTTTTTACAGCCTGTAAGTTCTGCTCATCAGGTCTATCATTGCCAGTGGGTGGGTGAAAATTGGGAGCGGAGCAAGGGGATAGTGGGCTGGGCTGAGCATGATTCATTCCCTGGTTTGTTTGGTTCCGGATGTCCTCAAAGACCAGTGTTCTATTATATTCCCTATATTAGATGGGGGCAGAGTTGCCAGCTGGGAGCAGCTTGCCCTCTGCCCCTGTGATGGAGCCAAGCGAAGTTTGACTTGCCAATCTTGTGCCCCATCAGAATATCCATGGGCAGAGACTTTCTCTACTTAATTAGAATCTGTCTTAGTCCGTGTGCCAGGCCCTGGGAGCCCAAAGATGTTCCTACACAGCAGTTTTCTTTCTCTCCCTCTTTTTTTAGTTTGGCACCACCTTGTCAACAGGTGTGATCAACAGTAAGGAAACACCCAGTGCCAGTGCTCCCATTCTGGTCCAGGATGAGAACCCACTACTAAAAAGATGGCACTCACAGCATCAGGCAGTCTGCCATGAAATCGTCCTTCCTTGGCACCGGTGCCCATGGTGAGCGTCTAGGCAACTTTTGATTGGGCACCACGCCCTCCAAACAGATGGGCATGAATGTAGGCAGGCAAGAGACCATTTATTTATATCAACTGTATTTGCTGAGGGCAGGGTTCCCAGCTGGGAACATCAAAACAGCTCTTTGTCCTGGCCGTCTGCAGCTCTGATGGAGGTGAGGCAGCCTTGCAAATTCAGCTGGATTAATTTTGAAAAATAAGAACAATGTTTCTATGGACACCAGGGGACATTTTTGGCTCTCTTCAATGGTTCAGAGCACAGAGCAGGCTGGGCCCAAGTCATTTTAATAAAATCTCCCATCCCTGTTTGGATTGGATGGGAAAAAGCCAAGAAAGCTTTCCAAATCAGGCCAAATTTAGGGGAACAGAGTTAGCCCCACATGGAAGCCTACTTTGTGAGTCCTTTCACACACAATGGCAGTAGCTTCCAAAGAAAATGAAGCTGAAGTCACCCAGACTTGGGCGCTAGGGAAGGCATTCTGGTTGAGCTCACCACTGCACTGTTTTCCTAGTTCATTAACCTTCCTGTTGTCCCTCCTGTAAATGATGAATGGGATCAACTGTAAGCTGAAAATGCAAGGATAGGCATTAGGGCTGACTTTCATAAGAGCCCCCACTTGGCTTTAAGGGTAAAGAGATAAAAAGAATTATTATCTCCATTTAAACACCTGAGCAATTGCAGAGTCTCTGAAGAGTATAACTTTATTAATATTAGTATTAACCACTAAAATATATTGCTTGCTTACAACACACCTGGCATTGTCTTAAGCACTTTACATGAAATCTTTCAATTCATTTTCTCAATAACCCTATAGAGGTGGATACTATTATGAGTATCATGACATAGATAAGCAAACCGAAGCTTAGAGAGACTTATGCTAGGTCACACAGCTAGTAACTGGGATAAACCAGGGCTCAAACACAGAACTGCCTGACAACAGACCCCACGGTTACACCCCACTTCCTCCACAAACACTGAAAGAGGCCAATCTGTTTGGTAATTGGCTTGCTTAATTTAGGGATGTTTCTTACTATAATAGCAGTTTAGGTCAATTCTTCTCAAACCTCAATGTGCCTACAAATCACCTGGGAGATTTTGCTAATATGCAGATTCTGATTCAGTAGACCTGTTTCAGTGGCTCCGGCTGATTCAGCAGATTTCTGAGTTTCTAACAAGCCCGTGAGGCCAGCACCCGGCTACACCAAGTGGCAAGCTTTCAGGTGAGAGCATAGTGAGCCTCAACCTTGGTTACACATCGAAGTGACCTGAAGAGCTTTTAAAAACACCAAATGCCCACATTGCACCCCCAGAGATTCTGATTTAATTGCTTGACAACCACTGGGTGAGCAATTCTCTGACTCACCAGCATTTCATCATTTATTTGAGAGGGGAAGGCTGAATTTTAAAAGGCCCTTGGTTGCATTCCTTAAAGACGGAAAATAAGACAATGGGTGAAGATGTGATGCTGGAGGACACTCCCCATTCAGAGTCAGTTCCTGATACTATTTGTAACAATGCTGGGAGGCAGGTGATGGGTAGACCTGTTACTTATACCCTGGTTTTTAACGTGAACAGCTGGAGCCAGAGAGCCGCCTCAGATCAGGAGCCCCGTGCAATCATTTAGGAGCAGAGTGTGACAAAATGCACAATAATGGTGGTGACAAGGAATGCTAATCAGGAACATCATCTTTCTTTGGCATAGGTTTTGTTGATTGTCATTTTTTGGTTGAGAGGCTCTGAATAAGGAAACCTGTGGCCACTCAAATCTCAACTATGTCAAACCTCTAATCAGTTACACATAACAAGCAACAGTATATGGATCAGGTGTTCAATGACCGCATTTATTAAGGAGGAGCAATTGATTCCACATCGGTGGATACGTGGCCATGGCTCTTTTTGGGGTTTCCTGAGAAGTGTGATCAAACCAAAAGGACTACAGATTATTAAATCCAAATCAATGTTTTTGCTGGCAAAAGCAAAGCATTCAGTGAGTGGGGGGAGGTATCCTCTTTTCAGAAGATCTCAGCTTCATGTATTATTGATGCAAAGATGATCAGATAAAAACTGGAACTTGGCAAGCTGTCAAATAAAAAATGCAGAGTGAATCAAAAATTTATAAAACAGTATTGAGTTATTACAATTCTATTATAGACACCAGTAATCATTTTTACTGAAACAAACGTCTTCTATGACTGTACAGCTGGGAAGTTAGGGTACAAGGATTTAAGACTTGACCTCATTTGGGGTTGAAGGGAAGAATACCACAAAATTAAAAATTAAATATGAAGAGTAAATGATTTAGTCACAGTTCGTAGTAGATTGAATAAAAACAATAGAGTTTAAATAAAATAATGGCAGTGTTTCCCTTCTTGGGCTACATTTTGCTGACTTCCTTGAAAAATTACTCGCATTAGATTCAGAGCAGGATGAATTGCTTTACAGACTCTGTAAACTTAATTTGTGCATGTGCCAAGCACACGCACAACACAAGACATTGGGGAGGAAAAATGACTTGGTGAGATTTTTTGTCACTTATGGATTTTCTTTTATAGGAAAAAAAAAAATCCCACCACTATAGTTTTATTAGCTATCTCATCTTATACAGGAGCCTTCTCCCTCCCTTCCTGGGACAGAAGCCTTGACAATGCCAGAAATACATTCAAGAATGGAGAGATGGCTGTCACCATTCCTAAATATTCAGAGGATAATTGCCAACCAAAGTTAGAGCATCTTGATATAAAACATCCCTTTAGCTCCCAAACCAATTTTCCTATCCAAATCAAATAAACAGCTATAATTATAAAATCACACATACCAATATGTCGTCAGCATTAGGAAAATGACACCAAAAACGTGTGACAGTGAGGCTTGCTTTCTGTCCTTGGCTGTTTCTCTGTGCCTGGGCAGAGAACAAAGAGGAGCTCTTGGAACTGAAAATGACTCAGAAGTAAGGTAAGTGTAGAGCAATCAGAAGCATCAGCCCTGGGTTTTCCCGCTTTAGGGCTGAAACTTGACATTGTTATTATGATTTGAATATGAAATAACTTTGTCTTTAAGAAACAGAATTGACTCCACGTAAATGGACTTCAATCAAGAGGCAGAAAGGGGGAAATACTTTGCTTAATCAGACATAGAGCTGAACTACCCCATGACATGACCCACTTCAGTTCCACTGGGGACAGGAGAGGCTGGTCAACTTTCACTGGACTTTGAAAGGCAAAACCTTCCTGTGTGAGTTACATATCTGCCAATTAGTCTTAATATTACATGCTGAACACCTTACCCAAAGCGTTGATGCCAAGAAAACCTGTGGGATTCATCAATCCTTATGCATGAAAGAGCACAAAAAACTCAGATTCTCTGCTGTGACCTATGAATTATGTTGAATCATTATTTTTTGACTTGATGTTTCATTCATGTCACCATGGCTGTTTCCAAGAGCGTAGGAAAAAAATGCAAATGGGAGGGGAATTTTCATTTCCCCCCTGAGAACCAACTTTAAAATGTTCCCGTGACACTTGCATTTGTTTTGGGTAACTGGTTACATGCTCTGTTGTGTTCATCTTCCCAAGATTAGGGGTTAATTATGCAGTGTTGTTCCTCCCCTTCAGGAAGCTAGGGAACTCGACACGAACCAGAGTCGGGCTGGGGAGCCAGTGGGCTGTGACATCTCCAGTGAGAACGAACCCACTGTTTGAAATAGGCTGGTGCGTGTGGTGTGTGGTGTGTGGTGTGTGGTGTGCCCTGCCTCAAACTCCAGACAGGAAAACAGAAACCACACCAAGGATTTCACACAGAAGGGATTTAGTACAAGGAGTTGGGTACACAGGTGTAAATAAGGGGCACAGGTTCTTATGGACAAGGTATAAATAAAAATCTCCAGGGTAAAATGCTTTCAAACTGCACACGGGAGTTTGGTCAGCTTAGCCAAACACCCTGGTTCAAACTGCATTCCAGCCATTTGGAACGCCTGACTTGCTTCTTTTGGGAAGTATAAAATCTCTCCTCATTTCCTATCGTCAGTTGCAGCATGGAGTAGCTGAAAAGTGTTCAAGCAATTACTGTGTTTCACCAACTGGGTGCTTCTGGCCATAAGGGGCCTTTTGGGTTTGCAATAGCTCCGCTGTCATTTCCCTTCCTTGGCTGATCCTGGTACAAATTGCTGATGGCTCCAAGAGTGTGTCCTCTCGCTCACTGGAGGGGAATCAGGTTCCTGCAAAAATGCTCTTTGCTTTTAGATGCATGTGCTGCTGGTGGGAGTGGAAGTGTGGTGGTGGTAGGGGAAGATAGGGCCAGAGGAGATCTCCAATCCCCAGTGCTGATCAAACCACCACTGATGAGTCCTGTTGCTTCTGCCTCCTAATTATCTCCTAAAGTTATCCCCTTCCCTATTCCCATGAATGTTCCCACTATGTTCCTTCAGGCCATTTCATTGCTCAGCTTAAATTTCACAACAGCCTCCTAACTGATTCCCCTGCCTTCCACCCAGCCTTCTTCCTATCCATAATTCTCCATTGCAATGATTCTCAACCAGGGGTGAACCACTCCACCCCCACCCCTGTCCCCAGCAGCAGCAGACATTTGGAAATGTGTGAGAGTGATTGGGGTTGTCACATAACTGGGGGAGGGGGGAGCATGCTGGCATGAAAGGAGTAGGAACCAGGGAGACTGTGATACCTAGTGTTCTGCAGTGGCAGGGAAGAACCACAAACTTAGCAGCTTAAAGCCACAGCCATTTATGATCTCACAGTTATATGGGTCAGAAGTCTGATGGAGGTCTAATTGGGCTAAAATCAAGGTTTCGGCAGAGCTGCACTCCTCGCTGGAAGCAAGCTCCTCTTCCAAGCTCAACAAGGTTGTTGGCAGAATTCCGTTCCATAGGACTGTAGAACTGAAATTCCAGTTTCCTTATCAACAGAGATCACTCCAGCTTCTAGGAGTCTCCCACATTTGTTGGCTCATGACCCCCTTCATCTTCAAAGAAAGTGATGGTGGATTGAATCCTCATGCCCTATGTCTCCTGCCACATCCTTTCTTCTGCCACATCTTTCCCTGATTCTTCTGTCTTCCTCTTCCTCTCTAATGGCCCATGTGATTGGATTGGGCCCACCCAATCTAGGTAACCCAGGATCACCTCCCTCTTTTAAAGTCCATAACTTCAATCCTAGCTACAAAACCCCTTTTACCATGTAATGTAACATGTTCACAGGTTCCAGGAATTAGGATATAGGCATCTTTGGGGAGCCAATAATCTGCAACCTCAGCTGGAATGATCTCTACAATAGAGAATTGTTCCACCCAAAATGCCACAGTCTCTTTGAGAAATAGGGAGTGGGTGATCTTTCTAAAATGCAAATCTGATTGGTCTCTTTCTTGCTTTGAAATTCTTCAGGGAATCTTCATTACCCTCAAGAAAAAAATCCAGGCCAAAGCCTTAGCATGCCTACAAGAAAGTTCTTTATGGTCGAGCATCTCTTCAACTCTAGCTCACAAATGGCTCCAGCCACAGTGAATGATTTTCTGACCATCCTATGTTCTCTTACCTCTGATTCTTTAGATAGGTTCTTTCTACCATCTGGGCCGCTCTTCCCCCAAACTCTCACCCACCTCCCCTCACCTAACTAATCTCAACTCAACTTTTAGATGTTACTTTAGACTTTACTTCTTCCTGAAAGCCTTCCATGACCCTCCAAGTCTGTTTTCGGCACCACTCCTACATGCTCCCTTGGCACCCACATGCCCACCCATACCATTTATCACAGTGCTTTTTAACTTCTGGCCTGCTTGTCATTCCCCCATAAGCTCTGAACTCTAAGAAGACAGGCATAGCATTGTCTTGTTTGTTGTATCCATAGCGCTCAGCTCACACCTGACATATACTTATCTTCAATACATATTTATTCATTAAATAAATTACTTAGCCATGTTGACTTTGATATAAAAGATACAGTAAATTTGGTTCCAACCCTTCTACACCAGAGACATAATCATAGCAACAGTTACATTCCAAACTTTGACCGTCAGACAGCGTTTCATCTGAACTCCATATCCACATGAAGTGGGGATTATTATCATTAAATCAGCATTACATGGGAGGAAATTGAAACTCAGAGGGGATAAATAATTCCTCATAAAACCATGTGGCCAACAAGTGGCTAAACTGGAACCCAAGTGTGGTTTCTGATTCCCAAGCCAATACCAGGGTACCTTTCTGAACCAACAAATAGCATCTCATTCTTATAAAGCATTATGTCTCAGAGTCCTCATAACTTCACTATATGATAAAAATATTGATCCCTTTTTTAAAAAGGGAGAAAGAGACTCACTGAAGTTTTGGGTTTTTTGAAAACTTACTTTCTCTTTTTTTCAAAAAAGATTTTATTTATTTGACAGAGAGAGAGAGAGAGACAGCCAGAGAGGGAACACAAGCAGGGGGAGCGGGAGAGGGAGAAGCAGGCTTCCTGTGGAGTCAGGACCCCGATGTGGGGCTCGATCCCAGGACCCTGGGATCATGACCCGAGCCGAAGGCAGACGCTTATCCCTCTTGTCCTAACTGTACCACCTATGGTACATGGGAACATGGCAGAACCTGGAGCTTGGCCATTTATTCTCAACTTCTTCATGTCACCATCTCACACCTCCCTGCCCACACACAACCAGTAAGGAACTTACACCCATGAAAAATCTACTTAGATAAAAGGAATTCCTCTATTCACGAAGCATTTATATATTATATACACGGTGAAAAGAGAGAAATATGTGAATTTAACCTCCGCAAAGATGAGAGGTGATAAATAATGGTAATTACATTAAGAATACATATTATCAGAGTGATCAGAATACTTATATGGTATAAAATCTAACCTTGAGGTAGAATCATCTGTAACCACAATGAACCAACAGGCCTCCTTTGGTCCCCAAGACAGACCCCAATAGTCTTTACCTCTTGCTATTCATGTTCCTGTACATTCCTCCCCCCCCCC